>NC_039489.1:2496417-2780209 GCF_003590095.1 Trichoplusia ni | reverse complement strand
AGCCGCGCTTTATAACTTCCACGAACCGCATTATTTCTGCTTCATCTGTGTCTACGTTAATTAGGAATATTTGATACGAAAATTGTAGGGTTGAAACTTGCTTGGAAATAGATATCAAAACTGCATATACATATGTATGTTATAAATATTGTAATATGGATGCTGGAAGTAAACAGAAAATCGACTAGTTCACAGTAAAGCAGACACTGTTCAGCAGGGATTAGGTCTATGCCAGCATATGCGAATAAAAGTACAAAAAAATTACATGCAGCTATTAGTCAAACGAAAACGCTTCAACTCAACTCGACGGGGGCTTAGCGGGGCTCATTGTCGGCGCAATACCGTCCGCCTTCGCGAAACGAAAACTTTTCGAAATGCCCCGTCGGTCGAGCCTTTATTAAAACCTACCCAGCATATTGCATAACTGACGGCAATAAGTAAGGCGACCGCCTCTCCTCGCCACAACGAATTCAATATTCAGAGCGAGTTGGAAAGTTTTATTATTGCGGCGTAAATATAATGAGTGCAGGTGAGTCAGTTTTGTCTGCCGGGATTTACGGGCGGCCATTATTCCCGAGCCGGGAAGACAGCGCACGCTGAAATTAACTTATGCCGCGAGTACTTACTTAAATCAGTTGCTAGTTTTAACATTGACTGAGAAGTCTTGAGATGCGCTGAAACCACTTCAGACATTGACATTTTAACTGAATTTTATAATTAAATATTTTATATAATCTTCAAGTCCGAGTATATTAACCCCAGTCTATTAATAAGTCAGCTAACAACCCATAAAAAGCTCTAATTAAATTAGTACCTCACTTTGAAAGTGGATCATTGGACTCCGGTCTCATCCTACTTTTGAACATCTATACCTGCTGTTCTAAATGCAGAACTGAAACAGCTCCTTTTGATTCCAAGTAACGTTTTTTGTCTCAGAATCAAAAATAGAAACTATACACAACTACTACATTTGCATAAGTAAGACAGAGATAGAAATAATAGGAAGTGAAGCTATAATGTATCGATGGTGTGCAAGAAGCACCACAAATAGCGCAATCGCATGTCATTTTTGTACGATATAAAAGACATTTTATACGTCTCAGCATTTATATTGTACACCATTACAGCCTTACTTAGTTATGACAAACGACTTTTATGAGCTCATCATAATAAAGACAGTTCTAAAGCTCCACATGGATGCAGTAATAGAATATTTATTGAAGAATAACTACTACTAAATGAATACGTACAGTTCTAGGTCAGTTTGAAAAGTACAACGCATAAAATCCATCAATTTTAGCCATATATTTTATAATTTCGAATTTTCTTAGATTTATAATAATATTTGTATTACATTAAATAAATCAATTTCGAATAATGTTGTAATTTAACCTTAATTCCCATTATCGGATACTCCAACAAGTAATCCACCTGGTCTCAAACAAGGTAATCCCCATCTAATGTGTTTACCTTGTCTACAGACCAATTACCCACCACAAAACCATGTCGTCCTCAAGGCTAATGACTTCATTAAATATTATAACGAGGTTATAATAAAATTACCAGCGGGTCGCATGTGTGGCGTTTTGTGGGTTACCTTCGTCATCTAGCGCCCTGCCTTTTGGAGGTACGTCTGGTTAAAAACCGCTGTTCATAATTTTATGAACATCATTCATTTACAGTATGAATTGCTTTTGAGTTTCTCTCTGTATTACTGGGTCATGTCTACAGAGCGAAAAATCATGTAAATTAGAGGTTTTTGTTCGCTGAGCATAATATTTATCGTTTTTTTTTAACTCTGAAAACATGTTATTTTGTTCCTATTACATGAAATTGCCATCTGCTTTTTATCTCCTCTTAGCACTGATATCCTATCAATCCAAATCCATTTTGAAGCATTCCACCTTTTCATATTTCTCTACAATCAAATCCCTCCCTATCCTATTATCAGACAATTCTGTAACATCTAAGTTCATCTTCCCCTGCACCGGAGCCACCGAACAATATTTAATGCAGATTTCCGTCACATAAATCACAATAGGCCCAAGGTGCGCATATTTCATACTTAATTCTTTCCAACACTGGTTTCTGGTTTACGAGCCTTCAGTCTTTACCGCTGTTAAATGCACCTGTACTGTTATGTTTTTGGTAAATTTATTTTCGTTATGGCTGTTTGTTTAAGGAACTTATTTTTATAGAATTTATTTTTTCGATGTATTCATTTCAATAAATCACATGATTTAGACCTATGGTCTCCAAATATTAGAATAGAATATTCTTTAATGCACACCATGTAAGTACATCTGTTCATTTTCGTTAACCAACTTTATCTCTCTTCTCTTTTTATTCAAAAATCTGCCCAAAACCAAACCATTAAGCACATACACACACACAGCATCAAGACATTAATTTCGTAAACGTGTACCTTCAAAGTCAAGTAAAGAATTATGGATAAAGTTAATGCTGTATCTTTAGTGTTCAGCATTCAAAACTCATAAACAAAGATTTGTATATATATCTGACAAAACATGTAGTTATAATGCTAACCTCTGTTGGACAGCAACGTATTATTCGTGGGGCTATAAATCAATTCGTGTGAATCTCAGCTGTGTGGTCTCCCTCGGCGGCCATATATCGCGGTACAAGACGCCGGCCAAGACGCACTTTCACACAACCAAGACTTGAAGCTAGACGTAGAGCTATAGAAGTAGGGAGGCTGGGATTTTGATTTATGATTTACGTACGTTTATATTTAATTGTTATATTATTGTTTTTTTTTTAATTGTGTGAAGGTTTTGTTAAGAGGCAGCGTCGTAAAGATATTTATTTCAATCCAAGATAATGCAATTGCAATATCTTGTGAAACGCGAATGTAATGAGAGAGAAAAGCTGAGTTATTCACTTTATTTAAATCAAATCTCAAGCTGACTCCTAAACCCACCAACCTACTAACAAGTCCCATTCAAAAACATACGTGCTAATAAATATGCAACAATTCTACACATTCGAGACTTAATTAGGGAGAGACCGTCCTTCACTCTTCAAAGCTTAAACTTGCGAATGAGTTATCAGCAAATTGTGTATAGGTGGTGTCCCATGTAAATGATGGGCCATCACAATAGACTCAGAACAAGTTCTGTAGGCTCTTTGATTTTCAAATTCACACCCCGTTTTACGCTCACTAATTTTCTTGTCCGGACACAATTTCGGCGGCCGTGGACCCTTCACAATAATAATTCGGACGGGAACTATTATAGTCGATCCTCTCTAGCCAGTAATTAATTTCGCCATAAACTGGGTCAATTGAAGCGTAAAGATTTCGTGTAGGCTGACTTGGCGGAGTTTTGTGAATGGTAATTAATTTGGACCCGACGCCGTTGTATTTTTAACAAAGTTTTGTTGAATAAACTGAACGTTTTAGAGTTATCAGTTGCGAGTAATTTATAAGTCAATTAAATTTTATTATCATTGATTTTGTGATATTATGTTTCATTAATTTGATTTTTTATGAAACTTAATTAAAATCGAAAAACATCTTGGGACATTCTTGGATAGCAAAATATGAAAAAGTAAATAGTCTCCATTCTTCGAAACTTATTCTCTTGGAAGTACTAGGAACACATAGAAATGCATAACAAAGTGAGTGTTACCTTTACGACGCCGCATATGCAATAAGATACATCACAATACCGGCGAAGTTTCGAGAACAAAGCCACAACTTGCGTCCTCCACTTATATTGTACAAGTACCTATTCCTGCATTGTCGAATTCACTTATACGTCAACTACACAAGAGGGTTTAGTGTAGCGAGCGTTAGCAAAACTTTTATACAAGACTTTAATAACGCAAAGTAGGTACGCTTCTTTTTTTCTTTAAATAAGTAGACTTGCTGGTAGTGTAAAATGTTATCAAAAAACAAAGTAATTACTGTTTTTACTGACAATTTGTAAAAAAGTAAATCTTTTTTTGAAATCCCAAATTTCAAGACACAAATATTCCTGTTCCAAAAGAACGCCGACGTAACATATAAAATCATCCTTTATTTGATATAATATACCAAGTTACTCAACAAATTTTTTAACTTAATTTAATTTTAAACCCTGTTTCTCATACACTAGCTAAATAGTGTCTAGTGCAGTCTCTATACAACTAAAAATATACTATAACTCCTTACCCCGCGCTTCCTAAACTCAAATACAGTACATTGAACTGGTTTAGTTAAAATATTGGCATATTTGAATGGCAGTATGTGTACAAAGTTAACATGGGCATTATTGGTTCGCGGGCAGCGTCTAGCCAGTTGGCGTCTAGCACATTCTCACCTGGGGCCCGACTTACTAAGACTTCCCAACTCTGACGGCCATTCCTGAATTACTCAAGGAACGCCACAATCGAAGCCTTTTGTGTGATGTGTCAGAGTTACGTAGTTATTTAGGGTGTATAACATTTGACGTAATATGAAATTCGGATAATTTGTTAACTGTATATTTTTTTATGTTGTGTCAAAATGAAAAAGAATTCAGTACTAAATAAATAAGCTACAAAATATACTTAATAGCGACCATTACAGGCAACGAAATTTCATTATTTTATAAGCCGATAGTAACATTGATATTATAGCCAGCAGCTTATATCTTCATAAAACAAAACACAACTAATAGAGAATTCCCTCACAACTAATAAACCCCCGCGCTGTTCGACACGTCGACATCACTTCAATACTTTACTCATCCTAATTAACACAGCACGACACGCGAGAGCCACGTTCACCATAATACAGCAAGAAATCGGACCATCCCATAAATTCCCTCTCGTAAAAGGCTGTGCGATTATGTTAGAGGGTGGTATTAGCAAAGTTTGTCCGATCGTAGGGTGTTCCCCCCTCTTATAATACATTTTTCGTTGATGTAACACGATTTCTCGTCGAGTCTCGGTTACGTGATGGATTAAGAAGCGGCTTGCTCTCCGCCACCGACGATTAAGACGAAGCTTTAATATTTAGGGCATCGCCAGCTAATATACAATGTTTGCCTGTCGATAGACTTAACGGAAATGCGATGGGTGAAGGAATCTAAGGGGCCTTTATTTATCTTCATAACTTGTAACATGTGTTAACGGTGCGAAGGGGATTTTGTTGTTGTAAATATCCTTTTGCACGTCAGCGGTTCCTCATAGGATAGCCTTTGTTTGAAGAAACACGTAGCGCAATATATTCAGGTATATTGTTTTCTAACAAACGACCTCAATTTCTGGTAGCATACACTACCATGGAACAAAACTTTACACACAAATATATCTACTACTCTCAATAGATATAAAATCAATTGTAACTAAACTCTAATATTTCGTTTTATGAAAAAAAAACAAATAAACAATACACCGCCTTCCCAAACATTATTCCAATTTAAACGGAGATTTAGTCAACATTATTTCCTATTACCGGAGCGAAATAAAACAGTTTAAAACAAGCTCCTTCTTGAAGCAGCCGCATTACCCTAAAGCTCTGGCGCCTATTCTTTACACGTAAGTTGAGACAATAATCATAAATACATTACGCACGATCAGCGACGTTATCCTGTCGTAAACAAAGAGGCTTTGTTACCAACTCTTTGGGACCTATCTAACTTGGCGGGATTTTATTAATACCACCATCTTTTAGTTCGCTTCGAATTCGATTACAGTATTCATTCTTATTGGAAATCAATTTGCGAGAATATGTTCGGAGAAAGCTTTTTCGTCACGAGTTTACTTGGTTTTATAAAATTATTTTCTTGCAAATGTTTGAAAATAAAGTTGTAAATAACGATTCTTATTTCGTTCAATATAAGTACATAATTAAACGACTTAATACATTGTTAAATGTATTCTATTGGAGTTAATGTTATTCTTAGAAAGGGTTATACTTACAATATTGATGGATGCTAATTACAGCAAATTTTACAAATTTTCCTTACATCGGTCGACGTCTAGAGACGAGTGGCAGCCCCCTAAACGTATAAATACTGAATAAGCAGTAAACTGTATTACTTCGGCGAACCCTTTTCACTTGGCGAATTAGTAAAAAGCTACTGGGGAGTGAAAATTTTAACTTAAATGCGTCCGTAAGCTGGCGTACCTGCGAGTGTGTTTGACAGTCCGAAGTGATTACATTGCATACCCTTCCTTTTGTTTGTTTTGATTTGGCTTAATTTGATTCGTGACATTTTTCACTCTTACCCACCGTGAAAACGATTAGCGCTGTTAATTATTCGCACACGTTAAATGGCAATTAGGGAGAGCTTATTATTTTGTGTTTTCTTTGGCGCTCCGACTGGCGAGGCCACTTATCATTCTCAATAAAAACACTCAAGCAAACGAGAATTAGACAACAATGATGTTAATTGTGTGCTTTGTGTAAATGCTTGTTAAGCGGCCCAGTGGCACAACACGCCCGCTATTCCAGACAAAATTATCACGCGTAATTAAAAATGCCAACATACTCGCAGACGTGCCGGAGGCCTGTCTAATTAGCAAAAAGTTAATAAACAGACGTACGGGCTTGACAGTGACAAGCTCCCGTGAAAATGCCAAGATGAAACACGTTTAATTTGCATACTCGTACGGCGTGCTCGTAACTCGACGACTAGGTAGCGGCCACACATGACAATCAAGCTAAATAGAATACACCGTTTAGTCCCAGGTAGGGTTGTTGAATCAGGGACTCTAAATTAACTAATTTGTCTACTTTCATAAAGTCTTGATGAGAACTGTAGATGCCTCAACATTTATAGTTTTTGTTTACGATTCTTTGTTACACAGTCCATTGTCACAATACCATGTTATTTAAAGCTGCATCTTCATACAGTGAAGATAATTCTACCCATCAAGACCCACCACACACACGCGTATTCCTCTTGACATTTGATCTTAAGCTCAAACAACACGACACAGTAAGCCAACTAGGCATAGCTATAAAACTTAAGGGCAATAATGTATTCACCACCACGACCTGAACTCTGTTCATTAGGTTGGCTACCAGCCTTTTGTGTGCAAAATAAAGGGTGAAGCCACTGGGGTGATGTGTCTTATACTCACACATTCAAATATAACGTTTCCGTATGTCATAATTTGCATGCAATCAAGCGTTACGTTATTGTAATGCTATTTTTGGGCCCCTCACTAGGTACTTGGTAATTTGTAGACGGTACGTAGTTTATGAGTTCAAAGAAATAGTGAAACAAAAGTTTCAACTCGCAACCTCGTCGCTACACGTTTTAGATGCAGTGCTAGAAACTATTTTTTTTAAATTAAATTGTTTAACAATTTTGTCAAGGAGTAAACTTTGTCAGCAATTTCAAGAGTCTTGCAAAAAAACAAAGTTATTCTTCAGATGCGTATTATTATAATGGTAGATAAATGGCAAAGAAATAAAAACAAATCTCTCTGACACCTTTTAAAAATAAATTCTGACATTTATTGCAGTCATTTCCAAATTCCTTCGTAAATACTTACAGATCGCTCCACTGCTAACAAGCTTCATTCAACATCTCGGTGTTCTACTCTCCACTCGCCCACATTCATCTCAATTATGACACATCATAGACTTCCTCTTAGAATGATCGTACGACGGGTCATTAAGGTGACCTCACACGACCGAAGACGCGCGACCATCCATCGATCTGTCAAATTAGTTGGCCGAGATCGAGGACCATCTCAGGTGCTGGAACGGGTAACAAAGCCAATCAGGCACACGCCCTAACGGATAATCTATCATAATGACATCGATTTCCCATCTGTCTCCGTACGTGACGACTTGGGATGCATCTTGAGGGTACTTTTGAAGTGCCCTTCAGTACATGCGTAAGTGGGCTAGGTGTATGTATTGTTAAGTCCTAATTGCGTGTGGTCAGATTGTAGTTTAGCAGAAGTTGGAATAAGTAAAATTTAGGTTTAAATTAAACTTTGATAGGTTCCTTTTCTCCTTCAATTAAACTATGATTTATTTTTTTATATTATTTTCATTTGTGATCAATTTGAGAAATGATTTTCACTCAGAACTCATTGGACTTCCCTTTCTCATATTAACGCCACAGCAATCTTGCTCGCATTATCCCAAAAAAAAATCAAAAGCAGCTTATGTTCTTTCATCTATTCCACCACAAAATATTATATCTATACAACTGTTTATCAACCATAAAATATACTTTTCTTTGTTTAACAGCGGGTCAAAACACGAAATGGGATAAGGTGGTCCGTCGCGAGATATGCCAGGTGACGATGCAGGGCGCGCAGGTGTGCGGTCTGCAGGACAACGGCCCTGCCGACCCCACTGCCGCGTACATGATGGCGATAGCTGAAGAGGTGAGTTTGCTATGAAAATGTAGGAATATTGAGAAAAGGTTCGAGTGCAGATTGCATTATTAACAGCACGCCATCTAGTCTCAAAGTAAGCAAAGCTTGTATTATGAGTACTAGACAACGATAAACATATACAACGATATATTCTAAATACATGCATATTATACAAAAATTACACCCAGACACAGAACAAATGATTGTGCAAACTTTCTTCACACAAACATTTGTCCTGGGTGGGATTCGAACCACCGACCTCCGGTATAGCAGTCAGGGTTCCCAACCTCCAGTGGTTAGGAACCCTGACTGCTATACCAATAGGCCAGTCAAAACAACAAGCTAGTAACAATTAACTAGCATTCACCTTAATGGCATAGTATTTTTTTTAGTTTTGTAGGATTTTGTTGGATTTATGGTCATAAATTGATTTGTAAGTATGTTTGTCTCAGGAAAGCAACGGCTGCAGTACTTACGGCATATGCTTCGTGGACACGTCAATAGGTTTGTTCCACTTGGGGCAGTTCCAAGATGACAAGCATTCGTCGCGACTGCTCACTACACTGGCGCATTATCCACCGGCATTGGTAAGCGAAACAATCTTATAATCAGATGTTTACTCAAATTGACTATTTTTCACTCACTTTTTGTTTATTTCTTTGTCGTTCCGGTTGGATCTTTACTAATAAATTTTGTGGCACTTCCCGATAAGCTAACAGGCTAAATTTTGCGGGTAGCTTCAAACCCGATGACAATGCTATTTACAACTATAAAACGGCTGGACCGAATTTGATTTTGATATTTAAAAAAGTGGGCTTTTAAACTTTTTAAATCTATAAATTTTTTAGGGTTCCGTACCCAAAGGGTGAAAGCGGAAACTATTACTGGTCTATCACCAGGCTTCAGAACCGTGGTAGCTAGACATTTAAAATTTTCATAAAATTTCTACCAGTGCTTTGTTTTAAAAAGCAATAATTATCTTTCATGTATATTTTGTACTAAAGAGTTTACTATTACAACATTTAAGCAAGTCCAACTTTTCCAAGAATACATTGATCACTAGCCACGTTTTTCCTAATTCGTTCTTATTTTTTCTGTAATAAAAATATCCACAGCTAATATACGACCGTAAAACAACAACAGCTCGTACAACTAAATTGCTGAGTACCCACTGCCACAGTGCAAGACGAGAGCCTCAAGCCATGTGGACCCCTGAAAAGACCCTCAAGACGTTAGCGGAAAAGTATTATAGGACCAACGCTGATGGAGAGTGGCCCGACGGTATTAAGCCATTCCTGCACGAAGGTAGGTGTTGCCATCTATTTGTGTTTTAATGTTGCCATGATAATTGGAAATTTTGAGTTTGGACTACTGATTTGTTTAGCTCAGCTGGTATTAATATAAATAAAAGAGAAGTTAAAAGCAAAATGTTTTTTTTCATGTAAACTCTTTCTGAAAGTGTTTTTTTTATGTAATTTACAATTAAACCTCTGCTACAAAATCTCTATACATTTTCAGGCGATGCTTTAGGCCTAACGCCAGCTGCGAACTGCTACCTAGCCATCAAAGCATTAGGAGGCTGCGTTTCCTGCCTAACAGACTGCCTTCTCGACATACAAGTATTAGGCATGAACCAATTTACCTCCTACGCACCTCCCGACGTGCTAAACGAGACCTTATCGCAAGAGCTGAAGGATGAAAATCGCTGGGAAGGCGGCAGCACGATGGTCTTAGATGCTATTACGTTGAGGAACTTAAGAATTGTTCAGGATGAAGGATGCCTGTACGAAAGGTTGAATTTCTGTTCAACTCATATGGGAAAGAGGTTTGTACAATCCCTATAGTGTATTTGCATCTGGTTTTATGTTTAAAACTATTTTTTTTCTTTCTATACAAATCAAAACATTATTCCGAATCAATTCGTTATAACTATGTTATTATAGATGGACTCATTAGTTTTCAGTCGGATTCCAAAGTAAAAGAGCAATATAAAATTTCTTTTTTTTTATAATACCTCGCTTCCCTTGGTTGCTAAAATATGATATCTAATATGATGTACAGGTTACTTTACCAATGGGTTTGCGCACCAAGTTGCAATCTGTCGGTGATCAAAGAGAGACAGGAAGCAGTGAAGGAGCTATTTGAAAACCAGGAGATCTGCCAAGACGCTAAGAGCATACTAACTACACTACCCGATTTGGAAAGGCTATTGGCCAAGTAAGTATAGCCTACATGTATAGTTTTAGACATTTTAATTCAACATTATCCTAATCTTTTCCCAACTATGTTGGGCTCGGCTCCCAATATCTGATCTCAACCCAGATACCCAGGCAACACTATACTCCTGTTTGTTTTCCCAAATAAAATACATAAAAAGACACAATATAAATTTTATTGAATATAAGAAATAATGTATAGACTTTATCGTATAGTCTTAAATATTTAAAACAGACTTCAAAAAAGGAAGGAAAATTATTCTTGTTCATTTAGTTTTTATTAGTTAAAGCACCCCAGTATTTAATTGCAAAAAATAATAATATCAATCTCACAGGGTCCACGCATTAGGTAACCTCAAGCGATCGAAACAGCATCCTGACGCGAGAGCAATCTTCTACGAAGAGAAAACTTATTCTAAACGGAAAGTTTTAGACTTTATATCTGTTTTAAACGGGTTCACCGCGGCTTTGAAACTTGTTGAGTTGTTTAACGGTACTGATGCTAAACTCTTGAAGCGGATCATGCAGTTCCAGCCCGATGGGAAGTATCCCGATTATAGAGATACTTTGAAGTTTTTTAAGGTAAGGAATTTTGAGTTTGTTTCTTTGAAATTATATTGTTGAAGGTCCCACTGAGTTCCACCAGCCATTTCCTGACCGCTCTTTGAAACGGACATCAAAAATCAGGAGGTTCTCATTCGACGGCATTTTTTTAGATGTTACCTCAGAACTCCTAAATTAAGTAGCTGATGTTATTGATTCCTTTTTCATTTAACCTGAAAAAAAAAACTTTAAGTTTGGCTTACTAGTTTATATTTGAAGTCGGTTGTACGTTTTTATTCTTAAAGAAATTAATAAAGCGCTCTGATATGCTTCAAAAACAATGCTCAACTTAGCTTAGACCTTACAATAGTGTGTGACTCAACCGCCAAATCATCATCATCATCCCAAATTCGTCCACTGCTGGACATAGTCCTCCCCAATTGCACGCCATCGAGATCTATCTGGCCACCAAATATATTTTCATCATTTGCAGGAAGCTTTCAATCAAACACAAGCTGAAAAGGAAGGTCGTATATTACCGGGCGAGGGTGTTGATCAAGAGTACGATAATACCATCCAACTTATTAAGGAAATCGAAGAGGAATTGAAAGAATACCTCAGCGAACAAGAAAAGTATTTTAAATGTCGGGTAAGTTTTATTTTTATGTTTAAAAAACATTTAAATTTTAAGTATCATTTGGCCTGTCTCTAATTTTAGGATTAAAAGTTTCGGTATAGACATATATTTTTTTAATGCAGCTTTGGATAATAATTAAATGATTACCGTACTCAAGCATTTATCGAGATCGCTCGACTAGTTTCGGACATGACCCGAGTTTCAAATCGGACGTCGGCTGCTAATTCGTGTTAGTGAAACGTTGCATCATCTTCAGAAAAATATAGCGTTTGATTAAATTTTCTTTACAAGTATTGTTAGATTGGCTTTTTTTCAATAAGTCTCTATTAATAAAATTCCAGTTATCTTACGTGGGCAGCGACAAAAAACGGTATCAAATAGAGATACCACAAAGCGCTGCTGCGAAAGCTGGCTCCAAATACACTATGGAAGGCGCTAGGAAAGGATATAAACGATTCTCCACCCATGAAACAAAGGTAAGAACTTAAATAGATGCATGTCTTTATCCATTCCGTAAAAATATTAAAAATTAGTCTCATCTTCATTTATTTAATTTAATGATTAGCATGGCTTGAAGCCAATTACATACAATTAATTACATAAATCACATAATAACAGCCAGAAGTCGCCGACTCGATTCCTGGCTTAACCTTGGTTTTAGCCAAACCGCAGTGGAAACACTCTGATAACTTAAAATCCGAACCGAGACCATAGGCGTAAGTTTACATTCATTTCAGCCTGTAAAAGTCGCCCAAGAAAAGGCCTATTCCCATAGACAGAATGTTGGTCACGATTCGTTAACTGTTTCCCATTTTCAGGAGTTGCTAGCACGCATGATAGCTGCTGAAGAGCAAAAGACGAACGTCTTAAAAGACTTGAGTCGTCGAATATTCGAGAAGTTCTCCTCACACTACAACCAATGGGAGACCGCTGTACAATGCTTATCGACGTTGGATATCTTGCTGGCATTCACTGAGTTCGCGAGGCAGCAGAGCGATGGAGTTTGCTTACCGGAGATCACGTATAATGAAGATCAAAAGGTATAAGGTCCTTTGGCTCTTGCAAAGACATAAAAGTTTAAAAAAAACGCCCCCGCATTTAGGAATTTAATTTTACTTGTGTCGTGGGGGGTTACATGAACATAAATTTTATATGCAACAAGACGAAACGTCGTCCTACGCGGGGAACGAACCCGTCGCACACAGTGTGTTGACGTGATGACCTCAACCACTCTGCTATCCGTGCAGTCGGTTTTTAAGTATCTATGTAGAATTGTAGATGTTGCATTACCTGATGTCTAATTTGCTTGGTAATATCGGGTTACTATACAAATTGTATAAAGGAATCAAATATTCACTTTCAGTATAGACTAACACTAAAAATGACGCTGCTTCAACATATTACACACATAGATGATCAAGATGTATATTATAGCACCTAATCTTGCATTTCTATTCCAGCCTTACATAAACATAACAGAGGGTCGTCACCCGTGCATAGCAAACGTAACAGACTTTATTCCTAACGATACGCGGTTGGGTATGGACGGGACCAGCCTCTTACTACTGACTGGTCCCAACATGGGCGGCAAGTCCACGCTCATGCGGCAAGCTGGACTCATCACTGTGTTGGCACATTTGGTAAGTAAGATGACAAACTTATTTTTTAACGACAGTGGTACGGGTGGGACCAACCAGTTATTGCTGTGTGGTCCCAATATTTATGCGGCAACCTTGACTCGTTACTGTGTTGCTGTTAATGTTATAACTATTTCGTAATAGTGAACAAAATACATCAACAATTAACGCACGAAGTCACACAGTTACAAGACTAAGACATAACAAAATACCTACAGTAACTCGGTATTGGGACTAGGTAAGGACACATAACTTTAACATCTACTGAAAGATTTCCAAAATATTAAGAAGTAATTAGCATTATAACCATCTACAATTGTAAACCATCTACAAACGCTAAATATGTCTATAGAATTACCATTTAATTTAACCACACTTACTATTAACACAGCACATGCTTTATAATCTTGATACTTGTTACAGGGTAGCTACGTACCAGCAGAGCAGTGTTCCCTAAGCCTAGTGGACCGTATCTTCACGCGGCTCGGCGCCTCAGATGACATCTTCTCCGGACAGTCCACATTCCTCGTGGAAATGAACGAGACAGCAGCTATCATTAGACATGCGACTTTACAATCTCTTGTACTGCTTGATGAGTTGGGTATGTGGATGTTTTGTGCTCTTGTTAGTGGAGCAATTTGGTTAGATTGTTTTTGATCATTCGTATTTAAGTAACTGATTTGGCTTTATTTTTCCCACGCTTTTATACTCACTTTTCTTAACAAACACTTAACTTGTTTGTTTTTCTTTCCGGTTGAATTTTTGCAACTCAATTTTGGGGCTCTTTCTGATAAGCTAGCAGGTTGACATTTTTAGAGTAGCTTCAAACCCGATTAAAATGCAATTTATAACTATAAATTGGCCGGACCGATTTTTATAAAATTTGAATGGTGACAATAAAAACTAGGGATTTAGATTTTTTAAATCTATTACTTATAACATGCGTCAAGGGTCTTCTAATCTCGCTAAATTGAGTGAGACTCAATTTACTTACTAAAAACTAAGTAAAAATCTACGAACATCGGCTCCTGTTGCCCATTTTCCCCTCAGCCTTTGAATCACCACTGCTGAGTTAGAATTGTTTTTGTGTATACGCAAAGAAGCATCTGACTCACAAACTCTGGCAGAACGACGTTTGCCAAATCAGCTTGTATCATTAGATCGAACTAAACATCCCCAATCCTAAGTACCACTAGTTTAGTAAGTAATGTATCCGCTTGGCAGGTCGCGGCACGTCCACGTACGACGGCACGGCCATAGCGTCGGGCGTGTGCGCGGCGCTGGCGGACCGCGCCTGTCGCGTCATATTCTCCACGCACTACCACTCACTCGTACACCATCTGTCTGCACATCCGGGGATCATGTTGGGACATATGGTAAGTACTGAGCTTTTGTTACTTTTGATATACAAGTGAGCTGTTTTACCAGTGTTTTTTAAGTGAAAGTTGTTTATCGGCTTTGACAATATTTTATGCCACGCGGCCTTCTTTTTTTAAATGTTACTAATGCAGTCGTAGCACTGTCTCTTTGGTGTTGTTTCAGATGTAGTTTCTGTACTTAAAAATAAGTAACTTTGAACATAAAGCATCACGAAAACAATCATTTCTTAAATAAAGTAGGCTATTTACATTACGGATGTCACAAATGTAGTGCCACCCATTATACAAAAATGTCAACAATCAATCATATTTTTCTTGGTATTCCCAGATATCTCTTAGATGTATATTTCCATATGAAAAATATAAACATGTTGACTGCACAAAGCTAGCAAAAAAGTATTTCATAATCCTCTTTTCAAAACAGGCGTGCATGGTAGAAACAGACGAATCGACACCGGACAGTGAAGACCAGATCCCTGAAGAAACGATAACATTCCTTTACAAGTTGTCCCCCGGCGCTTGTCCCAAGTCCTACGGTTTTAACGCCGCACGCCTCGCTGGCATACCTAAGGAAATAACTCTAAGAGCACACAAAATATCCAAAAACTTGGAGAAAGAGGCCACGTGTGTGCGGGCCTTTAGGGATATCTTGAAATTTGAAAAGACAAGCGATGTCCGCTCTATGTTGGCAGCCTTGAGTATTTAATGTTACCAGCTTTATTTCAGTGTTGTCAGCACTGAATGAGTATTGACAGTTATCGTACTCGTCTGTTTTATTTTGTGCCAGTATTTTTTGAATCTTTTTAAATGTTAGATTATTGTTACTGTGCTATCAGAATTAATGATATTTTGCATACTTGTGTTTTCTCATCTCAGTTTTTATACGAGACAAAGACATGTTTTATTCGTTCTTTATTTGTTGGTAGACAGTTCTGATAGAATTTGTTTAATGTTATAAAGGCGTGAAATTGTTATCGCCTGATATTGATAATGTGATTATTTTGTGATCATTATTTTACCTGTATAAGCTCCCACCTATTTGATATTATGATTCTTCATTAAAAAAATAAGAAAAATAATGCTTTTTATTGTTGTAATCATTTGACATCATTGCAGGCGAAAGTCTCTTTCTAAGATTTAGACTGCTGTCCGTGTCGTTGGAGACATTAAAGAATCGAAGTCGTATTGCATCCTCTATAAAGGGGCTTAAATATTAGCAAGAAGGTTTAAGTTAAAACAAGTAAATAATTTGTTTTCTTTATTTCACACATCACCATTGTACTTAAATTACAAAATCATTGCACACCATGCCATCTCATATTCCAAGGATATTCAAATTTATTTACAGCCTGATAAGCATCAACATATAAGAAAATAAATATAGAATATAATTTTGTGATTCCAATTCGCTTATGAATATTTTATTTATAAAAATGCTTTTGAATCTCACACATAGAGGAATAAACCGTTTGTGACTAGTACGTGAAGAAGTAAATATACATATTTATATTTTTAATGATATGCCGAAAGTAATTCAAATGCTTAATTTTGTTTTATGACGAAACACATTTAACTATTTTTTATCTGTATCTTTACAAATTTAACATAACAGCAAGAGTGAAGGACGTATTATTTAGAATCTCGTGTTGCTTTCTAAAACTATTTTAAGATACGTATCTACACATTAAGTAATGAAATTATTGAATATTTCGTCCTAATATTAAGACTTTGTACACGAGGCATGGCAAATCTCATTTTATTTTCTTTTAAAAGCGAGTTCCGTATTAATGAATTCATATTATCTATCGCAAGGAGTTTCACAGATATTCAAGTCACATGCACAAAGATACCCAGGTTCGGAACATGCATTCGTGGATCACACAAATGCTTGTCTTAGGGATTCGAACCCGCGTCACGTCGCGCACAGTGGATTTGGCGTGTTGACCTCAACCACTGGGCTCTCCGTGCAATCTATAACGTTATCACACGATGCGTGTAGAACGCTAACTTGGAGACAAGGCTTGTATTACCACGTGTACATTAGTCTTCAGTACCAATAAACAATTACGTATATTGATAATAATATTAAATTCTCAATTTGCCACTGCTTAAGCTTATATTGAAAATAATTGAAAAAAAAAAATGCACTCTAAAAATACTTTAGCTATTTACGAAAATAAAAGCTACATCAAAATCTAAAAAAGAAAAACAATTTAAAAAATAAACGTGATAAATTTATTCTGTTAATTTTAAAAACTACTAAAATGGTATAAATTCATTGTGGAATGTCATTCAATTAATACTGTTGTGAAATACAAGACAATAAGAGAGCAGGTACAGTACAAATAAATAAAGTAATTTTATTTGTGTTCGTACCCTTGGTTTAGTATATAAAAAATGGGTTATTTTCATTACTTATACATCTTTAAATATAAAAATATTTAAACATTAATCTCATCACTTATATAACACAAACACTATGTATTGTAATTTACTAAATATATAATGTTATATTTTTAATGACAAGATTATCATTTTTAAACCGGTAAAAGTTGAGGTTTCAATAAACAGAGAACAAGAGGGACTCTCACTTATAAACAAAGTCAAATAAATTGGCAATCGTTAGATACATCCGAGTTATTATAAAATGGAAGAAAACTTAAATATTTTTATACTTGAAGAGAACCATACATACTTTACAGGAAAAACACTTCAACAGGATAAATAAAAATTTCATTATAACAGATTGCATAAAGCCCTTCGTCCATGGATAAATCATATTTTTACAAGCGTTATCGATACTAGATATCGCTCAGATTTGTAGACATTTACTCGATATGCCACGTGACTAAGAGTCGAAATAAAAAAGCCTTGTCACATGGTCATTATATAGAATGCCAGACGGCTCGATTTATTTCCCTTACGGCATCAACGGTGGTTTCAACAATTTCTACCAGTTTCGTGTAATGATCGCAATGGATACAATTTGGAAATTGTACTGTGTTGTTGAATCCGTTCCTAACAGGCTCCTAGTGACTTATCTTTAATGTCTTTTTCACTATCACTTTCTTTTCCTACGGCAAACTCCTGATATTTCAATGGTTCGGTATATAGTTGACACCTGAGCGATTCGATCGGCGATAACGATTGTCAAAATATAATTAATCTATGGAAATAATACATCATTTTAGACATATTTTCTCAAGTTATAGTAACACCGCTTTTAAATTAGAATGAATAATTTCCCAAAATAAGGACTTAAACGGTTTTATCCGTTCAAATATTGATCGTCTAATTCGTCTATCGTTTGAAATATGCACTTTATTGCAGTCTTGTCATTAATAAGCATAACTTACATAGTTTTACAGTATTATGATGTGTTCTTTGACCCTATGCTAAGAATTAAGTAAGATAAAATATGGAAAATGGAAAACAGTTGAGTATAAGGTTTTATTTTGACAGATGAACAACGTGTAATAGTAAGAACTTATATTACAAGCCTCTTAGTTTAAAAAAACTATGTATAGGTTATTTTTTTTTCAATAGTAAAACAAACTCCTTTACTTACAAACTGAGTATCACAGGTTATGGCAGAATATTATAGGTGGGTATTATACAGATAAAACACAAATTAAAGTCACAACGAAGAATAATGGAGAAGGATAACGAGTTTTGCATAACAATCCAAGAGTCTGACATAAAACAAAAATAAAAAATAAAAATAGACATTCAAAAAAATCTTAGCTTTAAGACGTCCTTGTCTATCAGTCGCTACGTACTACACAGAGTGACAGGGACAAGACGAGCTTACTTAAACCCAAGTAAGATTTCAGTATTCGTACACAAATTTGTTCATCTGCAAAATTAAAACAATGGAAGTCTCAAAGAACACTGACTGGACGCTAAATAAAGATTAAATATATCTTTAACTATTTCCTAGAATTATATACTAAACAGTGATGATATAACTTCAGCATTCTATGTCTGGTTAAGCCAAAGCTGACTACCAATGACCAAATTCACTGTTTCATAACATTATATCGTTCAGCACCATTTTACTCAATTTACCTAATGTACAATTCATACTTTACCGTTGGCGTTGTGAACGGCCTGAAGTGCAGACTTGCCACAACATAAGTACAAACTATAAAACTATATGGCTGACTTTGTACTAACATAACAGAGTTCCAATCTTGAAAGTATTAGCGGGGCTTACAGAAAAACACGTAACGTTCAATTATTATCTAATTTCGAGCAAATATCTAGCATTTATAAGTAAAGAAAGGGAAATTCATTAAATTCGACAACAAACTCGCTTCACATACAAACCAGTATAATGGAAAAGCTTATCCTAACGAAAATACTCGCCCATTAGCAAACTCCAAAATCATACCAGTTTATTACCAATCTATTAAAGCTGAACTAAAGGTTGGGACATACTTGTAGCAGACTACGCGTTTCGAAATAGTCGAAAGATTATTAAGTACTACAATTGAGCACGTGACGCGTGGTATGTAACAAGTGTGTGCTAGCCTTTTTCCTGTATTCCAAGCCTGCACTTCACACGGCCGCTACAACGGCTTACACTCATAGTTCGTCGAAGGAGGAGCTCTCGCGCTCGTCGAAGGGTCGCGCGCGCTCGCCCCAGCGGTCCCACCGCTCCGAGCTGATGAGAGACTCCGACTCTTCGTCCAGACTCGGCACAGGATACACGATGCCGTCCCCGAAGCTACACCGTCCATGTTTCAATTATATTTGCATTTTTGATGAAACATATTTGTGAATATGATGGTTTGTGTAGCTACCTATTTTTTATTCTGGTAATCATTTAAAAGTAACTTTGTGTCTTAATTTTGTACATTTTTAAACTAAGAATATACCTATTGTCTTTTTTATATGATACGATTGTGTATTGTATGCTTATATAACATTGTTTCGTTTTTTTATTAGTTAACAAATGTGATGTTAATGTAATGAATGTAGTTTGAATCGGTTGTGTAGTGTACTAAGATTACATAATTAAAATAACAGGTATATTATTTTGTATACTGGGACATGTTAGTGATCATTGCGGATTGTGGTTTAACTCTACAACTTGTGCTACTACACAACTGAGGCAATTCTACAGCGTGCTATATATAACAATACAAGCGCAAATTATCATCATATTGCGCATTTTAGCATCTAAATAAAGCTCCTAGGGACAGCTAAAAAATTAGCATGCAAAGGGACACCAATGGGACAGCCTACATAAAAAAGAACACCAATAAATGGGTCGCCTACATAAAAAAAGAAGTGAATGACATAATTTTGGAGTTTCTATCAAAAAGGTTGGATGACGCCAATGAATGAAAAGCAACGTTAATTAGTCGAACGGATTTATTTAAATATCGTAATAAAATATAGCGAAATGGTAAATGTTTTAGGATCCTTATACTATTTGCGGGACGGTCCTGCCCTTTCTCGGACAGAGTCTCCATCTCTCAGTCTCGCGGGCCATCTCCGAGCTAAAAATGTTAATAAATATTCTTATTTTTCTATAATAACTTAACCGGTACAATATAATAGAGTTTAGAATATAAGAATAAATATTTGAAAAAATGAAGCGCAGGTACTACAGATGGTGAAGTTTTATTTTTAAGTTGTACTATCATGTCAAAAGTACAAAGTTTTATTTCATCATAAAACTAATAAAAAAAATGTAAGTTTTTATATTAATAATTAAATAATGCCCGTTTTTTTTGCATAGCTTTCGAACTTAAAAGAGAAAATAAATATTTTATTCGCATATATTCTGAATTAACGCATTTTAAATGTATCGCGACACACATCTGTAATACCCAAAAACATGCAATAGACTGAGAGAATAAGAGAAAAGAGTACTTAATTTTGAGATAAATGTAAATCAAATATACAGCACACAGACGTTTCAAATTAGAAAAATTAGTAATACACTCCCAACGATAATGATCTATGTTTAAATAATATTATTGGATCCATTTGCTTGCTAATTACTACAAGGAGTCTAGCCAAGAAACACTACTGCAAAATAACGCCAAAATGCAATCAAATGAGGTTTCAAGCCAGGAGACTCAAAACGTATCATTTCAAAACATTTTGTCGTTTCAAATACTTGTTTGATTGCAGCAATGTCACGTGACAGCTCCCAAATATCTACGCT
Organism: Trichoplusia ni; assembly: GCF_003590095.1. Classification (NCBI taxonomy): domain Eukaryota; kingdom Metazoa; phylum Arthropoda; class Insecta; order Lepidoptera; family Noctuidae; genus Trichoplusia; species Trichoplusia ni. The sequence continues at coordinate 2,759,285 of NC_039489.1, read as the reverse complement.
AGCGTGTGTACGGTAAACCGCCGAAGCGCTGTGTAGCATCGTGAAATAAAAAACAAAATCAAAGAACAAAATATTTTTATTGTGCACAAAACATACTTACAAAATACATTTCTAACTTTATCAGTCTTGTGTGTTGTATATAGCTCAGAAATAAATGCATTAAAAAGCAATTTGCACGTTGGAACAGTATTCTTCGTTATTGAATCATAATTATTAAAGTATGAACACATGTCAGCCGATACTACACGTTACTTGAGCATATTATACATAGCAACAGTATGTGGTACATACAGACAACATTATACTCGCCTTAAGTATTAAAGCTTTGTCAATTTAAAATATTGGAAGACATTCTATTAAAATGTATCTATAAAGTTTAATTGAGCACTTAATGTCAAGGCACTGTGTAAATTTGATTGATGAATAGTATAATTATTCTATTACGTATTAAATTTTAAATATATTTTACGATCGATATTATGCACAACTCGACTGAACAACCGAAGATTTATCATATAATTCCTTAAGAGTATTTAAATCGCCGATGATTGCGATTAAAATCGCTATAAATATTCGAGTACTCAAAATCGACTATAAAGAGATGCCAATAAATAGAAAATTAGTTTTATTTATGCTGGCAAGATTCGAAGACATAAATGCTATGGAGATTAAATTCATTCCAATTAATATTAGTTAGCGTTCGTTATATAGACAGCATTTCGTGCTCACCTTTTTATCTAAAAGGAACAACACTAGAATTAAATAGGTCTTCAACACCTAAAGAGTATATTTACTGGAACCAATCCAGTAGCGTGTAATTGACCTATTTATTTTCTAAGTAAATAACCATACGCGCCACGTATCAGCAGGTTACAATTAATTGCTTTTGACCGGTGTGTTTTTAAGTTCTATTTTTGGGGTGATAATATCCTCAAGTATGTGTTTGGAGCTGGCTGTGCCGTGTTCGTCCTTGTCTGACCTTGACCGCGTGGTGCCCATGGACTCGTACCCATGAGTCTCCTGGGGCGTGGTAAACGTCTGGAGTTGGTGCTCGCGTCGGACAGGGAATTCGCACCCGTCTCCGAGGCTGACAAAATGATCACCATTTGAAAGGGTGTAGACATACGTGGCGAGGACGACCCTTTGGTCTTAATATCGATTAAACGAAAGTGGGAAAATAATTATAACAGAAAACTATGTGCGAAATAACTAAAGTGCCAAAACCTACTAAAAAAATGAATAAATATGTAATAAAACTGAAAAATTTGGCTGTTGAAAACAAAAAATCAATCAAAAGCAAATAAAATAAACAATAATCCAAATTTTCGACCCCGCCACGTCAGCGTTCGCTAAGGACATACTAAACCTTGCCATTTCTATTCACAATATATACAATAGCTTGCCTAAAGTGGCAGTTAGCAAGTGGGATGATGTTAAGAATATGACGGATGATATGAAAAGGAATGCTAGACTTTGTTACTTCTATAAATAGTCCAAATACCCAATAAAACTCAAGGCATTGCTTTTTTATTTGTTAATAGCAAACCCACATACATACTAGCGTTATAGAAAGCCAATTTTAAATAGCCCTTCTTAAAATTGACTAAATCGAGTTACCGAGTAAATCAACTAATTTAATGTGCGTTGGTGAAAGATGCTATTTTGGGAGAATTTATACATAACCTTAAAGTGACAAAAAATAAATAAATATCATATTCTACTTTAAATCAATTCGACTTTTCGGTTGTAATGGCAAGCCGCAATGCTATTAGTATTGCATCGTACATATAAAATATTGTTACATTATTAGTGTTCCAATTCCGATGTTTTGTGAGACCCTGCCTCATGCCTAGTTAGTATTTGTTCTCTCCTTCAAGAACATGTTATTTCCAGAACATTTCTACACACTAACATCTGTTAGATTTGGTCATTCACTTCTTTTTTCACACAATTTAAGGGGCATGCACACAGCAACACATCGCTAGACATATGTTACATAATTTACAACATCCGATATTGAAAAACACCTAATATTTAATATACGTGCGCATTTTCTACTCTTTATCCAAACATGCTGTATCAGGCCAAGTTCGGTGTTACCACAGTCATATCAGTGTTGCCAGAACCAAAATGGCCCATGATTTTAAATTTGATGAATAAAAAAGGTTTTACCTGGTGAAGACTGGTACCATCCAGAGGTTTGGACTGTTACCGAAAACCTCCTTGAAGTTATTGAAGGCACCGATTGAGAAGCCGTTCTTGTCAGCGCCTCCTCGGAACATAGGCGCTCTAAACGCTTCTGAAATTGTTAAGTCGAAGGATTTTAATATTTAAATAAAAACTCATTGAGCTGATAGTCGCTTCAATCGCGCTTAAATCTACAATACGTAAATTCTACACAACATTAAATAGTTATTACCGTTTATAAATCGAATATCATTGCGATGATTAGTCAACACCAACTTCCAACATTAGTTTAATACTTTCCTACGAAACATAAAGATGTCTCATATATATATATATATATATATATATCCTGGGACAACTCACACACGGTTATCTGATCCCAAGCTAAGCAGAGCTTGTGTTATGGTAACCATACAACAATAAATACATACCAGACAACTGATAAACTTACTTAAATATTTCTAAATACATACATATTATAGATAAATTACATTTATTAGATAAAATATATCTAAATATGTTCCACAGACTACATACAATTAAATTCTAAAACAAATCTAATGGTAACAACGAATTGGAAGTGACTGCAATTACCATTGACCAAAGTCTTAAGCATTGTGTTTATGATCTGTCCTGTAGGACTGCCAAGGCGGCGGTAAGATACGAGCACATCTGAAATAAAACTATAATTTAGTCTTATAATAATATCTAGTTTTTGACCAGAAAATAATTTAAACGGTCATTGTAATTGCAGTCAGCCTTTGAAAAAGTTACCAATATTTTTTCAGTAAGATGGCTTACAAACAGAATATACATAAAATAAATACACAAACACATACAAAACAAATATTTTCGCTGGATTTCACTTTCTAATCGAGATTGTTTACAAAAACAACAGTTATGAATTCATCTGAGACTATGCAGCAAACAATTGCTAGTTTATATTGAGGATAGACTGAGGCGCTGCGCAAATGTGGACACTTTATGTTGGCCTCACGGTACACCGTCTTAGGGAGTGCTGTTACTGTGTTGTGGCGGTGATAAGAGGCAGTCGAATAACAACACTCCTGGTTTGTTTTAATTTCCAGCTTCCAACATAAACCAATTTTTGATGGCTAGGTCACCCTAATACATACTGTATTTAGTGTAAACAAGTGGAAATAAATATATTTATGCGCGGGGAGTGGATGATTACTGGATGGTACTGTTAATGTTGAAGTTACAGGTTTCATAGAAGTATAATATTCATATATAGCTATCTCACACAAGACAAAAGTATCTATGTTTGCGCCCTGCCTAAAGCTCAGTTTCTCAAAGAATCTGACTTTTACGAGTCTTGCATTACGCATGTTCAAAATTATGTTGTGACGACAGTTGTTTTATAATTTTTAAGATTCTAGTGAATAGATATCGCTTGAGTTAATGGCTTGTCGCACAGCTTCATTGAAGCTATATTTAATGTGTTACTGTATGTTGTGTAACTTAAAACTATGAACAATTTACTATGCTACATTAGTTTAATATTAATCTTACCTAATGTAGTCCTATTATTTGCGACGAGGTAGCAATGGTACCCGAATAGCGAGCCCAGCGATATAGCGAACATTAACGCTACAAAAAAAGCGAAGACTATGTGATATCGACCCGCGCTCGCAGCTGTACCGAAGTCACCCTGAAATCATACTCGCCACATTACCTTATATTCAACATGTTTTTTTTACGTATAGCAACACCGTTGATGTAACATAGACATGACGTTTCACTGACGTTTATGTGCAATATATATTATAAAGACGACACTAAACAATAAGCTCGAAAAATTGCCCTGATTTTTCAATGCTCGTGTGATGCTTCAGGTGCATGTTCAATGTTAATTCAACAGTATTGAACGTAATTCAATATTTGGATATAATGAGGAACAGTATGAAAAAAGTTATAAATTTCAGTCAATTCTAATTTGGAACTTTTTTCCGTAAGGTTGGCCAAGAGAGAGTCTGTCGCTCGCAGGTTAGAAATTTATTCGCTTTTATAGAACAACGGGTGGATTTTAGTATACATAAACATTTTCCAGCGAATTACTCACATCCATGTGTTTAAAGTTATCGCTATTTTGTTTACATATGAAATGTTTTCAAAACTGGTAGATACTGGTAAGTAGTAGACTTACTACCTTGGCCAACCTTACTATTAAAAGATATTGGTATAATATTTTATTGTATTTATATTATTTAAAGGCATTTATTAAGGTAAAATAAATACATATAAAAAATAAGAGCAAGGCGAAGAACATTTTTCATTAATCATACACGATTCATTATAATCAAACGGTACTTTCAGGTACTTTAAAAATACATTTTCATGATAATCTGATTCACTAAGAAATCTTATCTCCTACTCTACACTACATGCAGTAAGTACGCGATAAGCAATGGATTAAAAAAAAAAAGATTCTTGCACTGATATTGAAAAAATAACATCAGATAAATTCCACACTGTTTAAATTTAAGTCAACTTTTTAATTAAAATAATTAAAGTCATTCCCACTGCGATACCGGTATAGATGAAATAAATTTAAACAATGTGGAAAATATGACTCAGTTAATGTGTTCTGGTCCTGATGGATTTAGCTAATTCTGATAAAGTCTTATCAATGGTCAGGTAGATAAACAAGGAATCATATTTTGATAGCAAACTACGTTTAATACCAATGGCTTGACGCAACAACTAATATGAAAAGTGATTGTTTGATGCATGGGTCGGAGTTGCTTGACAAGGTTTTAATGATACCGTAATTAATTTATGAAAGCTAATTCATAATAACTTGATTATCCACTTTATTCTGAACGAAAAAAATCGTCATCGTATTGATATCGTAAACAACCGTGGTAATGATAATCAACCATGTAAATCAAGATTGAGATGGATTCATTTTTAACCTTCGGTATTGCCTTTTCATTTTGCTGATTACATTAATTCACTTGTCGCCCAACGTCGATACATGATAACGTTTACTATAATTGGATACGAATTAAACTTTACACTGCGCAAAACAACAAAATCTAATCTAAATAGCAACAATTAACCTATTGAACGTGTCAAAGCAAAACATGCTTGTGTTATGTGAAAATAATTAAACAATTACGTTAATCATATCCATGCATATTTTAGAAACAGAGCCTTTTTCAATCAAACGGTCGCAGTGGGCATGCTTGTATTCCTGATACATCTGTAAATTGGCATCCCGTTACAAATCATAAATTAAATACTGAACGTAATTATTACGTAATACCACTGCTTCCAAGAAAGTGCAGTTAAATAGCAACTTTTGACAAACTATACACCAAAGATTAATCACACTAGAAATTAAAAAAAAACTAGCAAAAAAAGGGTTCAATAGAGGTGTAAAATTTAAGTAATTGTGGGCAAAATTAAAAAAAAATGTATATTAGGGAAAAATATAAATACCTTCCAGAATCGAATGAAGTAAGGCAGGCACGTTGCCATGATGAAGAGACAATACATGAGAGCGTAGCCGAGGAAGAGCATGAAAAACTTGTAGTTGTGGAAGCAAACGCAGTTGTTGACCCACGGACAGTGGTGGTCCATTTTGAGGACACAACGGGAGCAAATGCTGCAGTGGTGGGCGCGGTCGGGCTTCACGAGCACGCACCGGTTGCAATAGCGGACCGAGCCTGACATTGTCCTGTAATTATAAATGTTTTAACGATCCCATAGTAATTAGGATTAGCCGTATATGAACTACCACTCGTGTTTAAAGTACGAAAGTATGAGTGTCTGGCATTCACTCGAGCTCTGTCTCTTTAATTCTCCAGGATTTTTGAACGTTTGAAGAAACAGTGCTTTCATACCCCCCGCCCCCATGTTAGCGTTTGACGTTTAACGCAACCTTCTTGGATTCACTTCTAAAAATTTGTCTGGCCGCCTGCCACCAAATCTTAAATTATTACCGTTGCAGTTTTAGACTGGAGATGCTGGTCTATGCTGTGCAGGACACGGCATTGTCTCCACAAGTGCAAGTGTTACTTTAACACTGTCTTGTCTATAGACGCAATAGCAATGCTCAAATATGAATCACGGGACAGGGTCAGGTCAAGATTTAGTGTACCCCAAAAAAAAACCTTGCGTCTGGTGCAAAAAAGTGACGTCATTGTGATGTCATAACTTTAAATAGGTTATTCTACTCAGTTTTTTCTTCTTTGGTTTCCCATATTTTTGGTACGAAATTTAAGAACTAAACATTTTTGTTCTCATGCCTGACATCTTTCTTTGGGAGGCGATCTACGAATAACAGTTGGTATAAACGTCTAAATTAGAAACTATCAATATTTGTTTTCCTCAATTCTAGCTACAGAGAAACAAATGGACAACAAACCTCGTTAACACGGGTATAGTATTTGCATAGCTTTCTAATATTTCTTTTTGGGTTTCCATTTTAATGAAATTTCCGATAATTAGCGCGCTGTACTTTCTGATTTGAATTCTGAGTCTAGAATTGAGAAAAAAAACTGAGTAAAATAAAATAAACTTATAAAAACACTACTATGCCTCAAAAACACCCAATAGGACTTTGGGTTTTGTTTACACGTTTAAAATGGCCACTTATGGGGCTCTATCATCAGCAGAGTTCGCATAATAATAATATATGTAACATACAGTATTGTAACTGGTCTTATTCAAAATTTATTTTAACCGAATGTAAAGAAGTAGTCATAGTTAGCGTCATTCAACAAAGAATAAAAAAAAAACTTAGGAGGGAAAATCTGAAAACGATTTACGATTATCTGTGCATTTCTAAACCTAACGAAGAACATGCGAAAAATTTATTTTTTTACAAATTAATACGTAATAACTTTGTCATTTTGACCCGGAAACAGCTTAACGCAACAGTTTATCAGTTAAGTAGGTAATGTATGAGTAGTAGTTGTAAACACTCGCTGTTTTTATACACAGAAACGTAGCGCGGGAGGTTGGGTCCGGTTGAGATAAAAAGGTGAATGGCGTTCCTCACATTTTTAAATACAAAAATGAAACAAAGACTGTTTGTCTTCGAGGTAACGCCCCCTTCTTTATTAACTCTTGTTTATGCTATATTTACTGTAGGCACTACTTATAGACATAAATATTTTATGTGATTGTCTTGGTTAAATTTTAACACCTCTATATTATTATGTTAACTTTCATGAGGCGGATTCATATTTGTGGAGTATCTATTCGAATTCTCACGGTTAATTAATCACTCGTATTTATCAGGATTGCCCGATTAGTTTCGGACGAAATCGGAGTCTAGTTCGAAAGCACTATCCACCTTTTCTTCGCAACTTTGATTAAAACTACTTTTGAGCATAATTTTTTCAACAAGTAGGTCAAATTTGTCGTAAATAATAAAAACGAATACGGGACTTGTTGGCGTTTCCTTAGACATCTTTTCACCGATTAGTTTCTTTCATCATCAGCAGTACCTACATATTGTGTCGACCCTGAACTTTTATAACGCGTTGCCAGATTCTTTTTTTTGACAAGTCGGGACTTGGTACTGTTTGAGTGAAAATAGCGGGATTCTTCCGTCAGAAGCGGGACATAGTAAAGTTGATGTCTTATGTTCCGCGCGCAAATAACTTAAATTCGCGAAAAATATATTGAGCTCTTTTTTAGATGCGTATTTAGAGTGAATCCGCCCCGGGCGACGGTGAACCACGCTACAATAGTCTGTGTGAATCCTACGAAAGGCGTACGGTCAAGTTCGCTCCGTAAAGCGGGAGTGAGGCTGTCCCGCGCGGGACATCAAAATTTGATTTAAAAATCGGTACGTCCCGCCAAAATCGGGACGTCTAGCAATGCTTCTTTTATAGAAGTTTCCTAAAGCCCATAAAAAAAAACAATAGATTCAGAAACCTTAACCACCTTTCCCTTCTCATTGGGGCTTCATAGTATCTAAGATGGTCCCTTAAAGTTTCTAGTAATTACTTTAACTTAGAGCTAACATTAAAATTATAAAAAAAATATGTTTATATACATTACCTAGTGACAATGGGGAGATCTTTAGCAAAGTTCTCTAATATTGTTCGCTGAGCATCCTCTGATTCAGCCGCCAATAATTTTTCTAATTCACTCTCAGGCAATTTGTACTGAAACAAACAAGAATTTTAGAATATATCTTTAGAAACATACACTATAACAGTATGTCAAAAATACATTGTTATAAAAAGTTGCCATTATACAAAAATCGAAAACACAATTTTTTTACAGTCAATTTCGTAAGTTTGGCCAAAGAATAAAAAAAAACACCTATGATGACCAAAGAATGAGGAATCCCTTACATTTAAAGGTGTCCATAATCATATAGTTTAAATATAATCCTGGGAATTTCCACATGGCATTTTCCTGATAACATAACACAACACATGGTATGCATTACATAGAACATGTGGGGTTTCCCACCAATATTAGAAAGTTGGATAAAAATTAAGTGGCAAACAATCTTATATTATACATAACTAGCAAACATTGTTTTGCCATATATTACATGTATACAAATAGTGGTGCACAATTTGTAATATTAATTTTACAAAGGGCCGATTTTTCAATCGCCAGATAACTTTTATTCGACGAATATGTTTGACGTTTTGACAGCTTTAGAAAACAATAATAAGTCAAACAGCCATATTTATATCTCAGATAAAAGTTATCTTACGATTGAAAAATCAGTCCTAAAATTGGTCAAGCTGTTTTGGAGGAGACAACAAAACATTGTGACTTGAAATTTTAGATTTTAAGATATTGTTAGTATATTCGATCTACATGATTTAACTACTTCACATGCACTGGCTATTACAACCCGTATGCAGAACTGGCTCGCACAGTAATTCAGTACAATAATGGCTCTGATGCCATTGAGGAAAACAGAGTTAATTATGATTATGGTAGACTAAAGGTGAAAGCTATTTAAGTTGACTCTTCTTATTCTAGTTTATTTATAAAGGAATTCTTTTTGCTTATTGAAAGTCACACTTTCTATTTACCCGATTATGTATTGAACTTTCGTGAATAGTTTTTTGATCTTAATATAACATAAAAATACTTAATATTAAGTACTTTTTTTTGTATTGAGTTCTGCTTTGCAAATCCTTATCAAAGAATTATGTCAATTTAATGAATGGTTTAATAAATATTGCACATAACATAAAATCATATAATTTATATAGATTTGTAGGTCATTGTACTCAAGATGTTTATGTGTTAATTAATTGAAGTTACTGATAAAACTATGAAACTGATAAAAGTTTTAATAATATGAAGAATATACTTGACTTAAATATAGAAAATAAATACGATGTGGTCACAATGTTTAGCTTAATTTTAGAACTTAATAATAGAGAACACTTAGTTTATGTAATTGTGTCCTCTGATTCCAAAGACAATTGTTATTATAGGCTAGAACTTTAATAAAACTTTCAAGGAGTAGCTTGAATATTAAGCTGCTCTTGCTGTCTTAATTTATATACCTAAATTAAAATGACTGTAAATGTCAGTAACAGGAACACAAACACAATCTCTTTTGATATTTACAATATTAGTATTGAATATAGTAACTATCACATTATTTATAGTTAAACACGAAGAAATCATTGATATTAGAGCCAAACCTTGTTCATTAGGCACTTATTTTGGGGTTTAATATACAGAATTCACTAATAAAGTGAATTTGTAATAGAATGAACAAAATTGATTCCGTAAATCTATGATTATACAACTTCAATAAACTTTTCCTCATTCTAATATTAATATAGATTATAAACATAAGATTGATGACTCAAATACAATAATGACTTACCAAATATAATATATCATTATCATACCATGATAATATAAGAGATTTTATGAATAATAAAATATGGAATACAAGATACTTGAAAGGAAATCTTTATGTTACTTAGAGTCAATAAAATATGGGTGATTAGTTTATTAATACACTTCTTAAATACACAGAAGAAACAAATAACTTAAAATTTATAATGAATCTAATATACATAGACCTTTATTTGAAAAAGGCCTTAGGAATGTAGGTCAAAGATAGTATGCCATTAAACTCAAATTAATTAATGACCCCTATAATAACAGGTGCTTAGTTTCCATACTAATCTAACTTGTATGACTCACAAAATATATATGACATAGTTTTCAATGACTTCATTGTCACATAAAAGTAATTCAATTTTAAATATTTTGTTATTAACACAGGAATTATGTACAAAAATATACAGTTTTGGAACTTCGCAATTTATAAATGGATAATGTATGTAAATACTCATTTGGCTAACTTAGAACAGAAAATCTAAGCCAAACAGAAGTAGGTTGCCTTTGTATACTAAACAAGTCAATGAGCACACATTCAGGAAGTCACGACAATTTGATTAGAAAGCTTACCTTGTCTGGAATTAGTTTGACTTCAGCGAAAATAGTTCGCCAATATGACCAGCCAAACATTATCAGAAGAATATGATATAACACCAAATAGACACACTGTTGGACCGTACTCTCAATGGTAACTGAAAAGCAATTCATTCTGTAAATCACACAAAATGCATACATAATCAATCTGTTATTAATCAACTATTTATTCAAATACTAACAAATGCATAACTGGATAACGTAGGCATAATAAGACCAAGTTATAATGGACACTATTAACAATACAGGGAGCCACTTAAAAGCTCTCCAACACCACATATTGCACGTTCTACAACACACACAGTATCCAGGTGGCGAAACTCTATTGTTTTGCACTGATGAAGCCATTTTTATTAATATAATAAGAAACTGAAAATATCCATGTTCTCCTCACAAAAAGGATAATAAAAAGTGACATAAACCCAGAGATTGCCAGTAGCAATAAAGACGATGACACAAATATGGAATGAGGATTTTAGTTTTTGATGTTGGTAATTCGTTCGGATGAAAAAAGGCTGAAGTTAATAGTGTTGTTCCTCAATTCAGAACTAATCAACTATGGGTGGAACCACAGATTTGTAAAGGGAGCAAAGTCAATGGCATAGACTATAGATTGAATGGTTGGTCAAGCTCTAACCGATACCAACGCTTAGAAAATTTGTGTCAATTTGGGAGTCGATTTCTTTCTGTAGCGTCAAAAATTTTGTTGTTTTTGTATTAAACGAATTCCTGAAATCTCGACATACTCATATAGCGTTTCGTTTTAAATCATGGAGGTCAAAGAATGTAACGATTTAGCTGAAGAAGTAAGTTATTGCACAGATTGAATTGTGTTCGGATTGTAAATATTGATTCATATTTTTACCGACATGACGTGTTTCAGAATCAATTCATTGCGGACGATGTGAGTAAAATTATTAAAGAAGCTATCGAAAATTTAATTGGAAGTACCGCCTATCAGCATAATAAAGTCAATCAATGGACATCTGCTGTCGTGGAGTCTTGTTTGGGACAAATGACGAAGTTACAAAAGCCTTACAAATATATAGGTGAGTTGAAAGTAGGAGCCTACATGCTGACCAGTGTTTGAAACATACGTTTTTATTTTTGCAGAGCCAGCAGCACTCCTTTTCTTTTGTCAAGTGTTATTATTTATTTTAGACATTTGGCATCTAACTGTTAATTTAAACAAATGTTTATGTTTCAGTAACATGCACGATAATGCAAAAGAATGGCGCAGGCCTACATACGGCATCCTCTTGTTTTTGGGACAACAATACTGACGGCTCATGCACTGTGCGCTGGGAAAACAAAACTATGTACTGTATCGTCTCCGTATTTGGCCTTGGCATCTAAATTTAAAATTAATTCTTTCAAATAATATTCCATAAAATGCATAACATCGTAAAACCAATTCAAATACTGCATAGATGAAAAAAAACATTATGTTATATTTGAGTAAATTGCTAGTAAGCTAAAAGAACTAATAATTACTCGTAAGACATTATTTTTAAGTTATCGTAAATTTGTATTGATGAGTTGAAAGTAACATACAGAGAAACGTTTATTTATGGTATTGTAGGTTAAAATTATAATTTGCTAAAATAAATCCCTAAAAACAGCACACTCTTATTTTTCTCAGTTGTAACAGACTTGTTTTATAGTCATTACTTAATTTTAAGTAAGTAGGATATATTTTCGTACACAATAAAGTATATCAAAAACACTTTTAGTTTGTTTTTATTGTTATAATTACTATGCGAAATCATTTCATGGCATAAATTTGTATTCATTCTATATTCTAACTTAAATTTAGAATGTATTAACTTAATTAGAAATATATCTATGGGCCACTGGCCACATAAAACTAATTAGAAAATAGTGATGTACTTCATTAGTCTTTAGATTTCATGCTATGTATCTTAAAGAAATTGTGATGGTAATAATATTAAATAAATAAGCAAATTCATCAAAATGTTATTAGTTTCCATGGCTACATCCACACCATGAAATGCTTGACTTTGTTAGACCCCTTAGTCCATACTTCATAATGTCATATACAATTTTTTGATATTTCTTAATGTTTTTAAATCTATTTTGTTGATGAATTATAGCCAATCACAATATGTTTTCTTTGTCTCTAGCCATGTGTAAATTTGGCATAAGTTCAGTTTTGTCGCAAGAGTTTACCATCATCCATTTTTATGTTTAGCCGTGTATAGTGTCCCTATGCAGGTCAAATGACTTTCTTTAATTCTTAAACTATCTGTAATATCTATAACGTTTTTTAGGGCATCCTCTACTAGAAACCTTCATATAGTTTTATCATCGCATCCATTCCCCTTTCATAATTATTCAATCAAGCAGGTACATGATCTACAGACTTCTACACGTTTTTCTCAATCATCGCGTTCAACATTGTGACGAGGTGAGGCGTTGCGGGGCGAATACTTCTCGGATAATACCTCTACGACTAGGCCAGAGCAGTTAAATGACTCAGCTTAAATTTAAGAATGCAGAGAGTTTAGTTGACTTTGTTTAGTTTAGCTAAACACGAAGAGATAAATTAGCAGTGTAGTCAAGATTCTGCATAGAATGCTTGAATTTTAACGATTCATTTAAAGAATAGGTATAATTTCACCGGTAGGCAGTGTCTTACTAGGCAGTATTAACTTATGCCTATTCGAACATGCAATCATGCATATTACGAGACAGGTTATTGAACCGACACCGATGTGTGCATCAGAGTGGTTAACAGTGGTTAAACTACAAAATTTTGAATAGTTTACACTTACCTGTATTTTTCTTTTTCAATGTAAGTTATAGTGCAAGCGTTACCCTTAGAACTACCCTCTAAGATGTTAATGTGAATAGCAAGGCCTTGCATGAAACTATGCTACTCGTAAAACCTAATTAAGATGCCAGTTATCCATTTAAAGTGACGAAAGACAAAAGCGCTGGTCTTAAAATAACACTAACTCTTCTTGGTATTTACTACGGCTCTTGCACCTTTTATTGGTTCAAATACTCCTGCTCTACAAATAGATTTAATTAGCTGTAACTATCTCTTGCTTACATTCGGTAAAATTCAAATACGGAAGATTCAAAAGCTCTATCTAAAATTAATACTGCTACATGTAAAAAATATGGATTATTAAGATCACTGGATACCATTTAAACATTTACACCGCATTAATATAAGTACTGAAGCAAAGGATAAAGCTAATTACCGAAAATAGCTGTAATTTATATTTTCTTCCTCTTTTTTCAGGAAATTATGTGTTTTTAAAGAAGGGAAAATCAATGTAAAATTATTGTGAGTTTGGTATATTAATTAGGTCTGTAACTTCTGCAGTGAAGTCAGAACAATGCATTGAACTCGAAAAAATGGTTCTATTCCTATCGTGGAGTCGTGAACTATTTAGAATAATAGTAGCAGTCGCTCATATCCACCTAAGACAGAAAATTATTGTACTAAATTTATATAAACTATAGTTTTCTCTAAGTATTATTGATTAGGAAACAAATTAAATTGACCAAACGTGAAATCTTATGCACAAAGACTTCATTAATGGTAAGGCCTTTTAAAACTGTAAAAAGATAAGTAAATATTAAAAAAAAAACCTTTAAAATATTTGAGTAACGTCAGCTTAATGAACATAAGATTAATAAGAGTATTCTTACATTTTAAATTAATCCACGCTAATACCACCGTTTGAATATTGGCGCGCTAACGAAAGCGCTACATATTTGTGTCACGTGACTGTCATCGATCCAATGGTTGAACGCTTCTCGGGTCCATTCAACTCAGCTCGGCCATCGCCGGGGAGAGGGACACTTCACAACACCGATTCTATTCATACATAGGAAATATTTATATATCGCTGTCTCTTTCGCTCGTATTGAGAAATAATTAAATGAATGGTGAACGAGCGAAACAGGAATATGTTCGAGTGGAAATTATTGAAAGCTGGGCCAGGCCAGTCGCCATGTAGAATTTTTTGATGTGGGTGTTGTGTCTTGGAACGTCAAACGCTTCAATGATTATTATTTTCAAGTGGACATTAATTTTAGTGTAAATCGACATTTGACTATTCGTTTAGTGTTTTAAGTGAATTTAGTGAACAATAGTATATATTGCTTTGTGATTGTGAGCCATCTAATCTGGTGACGGCAGATAATAAACTGGAGGGGGGCTGCTAAAATACTACGATAGGATAGTAACGACGTTTTACAACTCGAGAGCGCTCATAAAATTTCTCATCTCAGTGCGGGCGAGTCGGACTTCCATTTTGTTTTATTATGTGGTTTGGTTGTTTACACTGTGCGTCGCGTTGTGGACAATGGAAAGCGACGGTGAGTATTGCTTATCCAGTAGTATAAGGAGAGAGGATTAATATGATGTCTGCGCATGTAGGGCGCACATGACAATAAACATGCAACAGTGAATAAGTAATGGTATTCGATTTTGTGCATCGTGTGGCGCAGCCGTGGTGGTGGCAGGTCTCATTAGTCATAGTAGCGAGGAGCACGCGCCGGCAACGGCGACTAGCGCGCTAGGTACGCGCTACACACGTTCCGTTGGGCTAATTGATTTCAGTTATATCTGTAAGCATGCGCCGATCGTGTGCAGTACGCCTATGTAGGTACGTAGCAGGCGCGTTTACATCGGCCTTATCAGCTGATTACAGTCCACCAGTGCAGTGGCTACCTTGCACCACCAAATGTTTTTATTAACCACAGCCACGGTATGTGTATTCATTATCCATCAACTAAAAATTGGAATACTGGACAAGTGATTACAGTATTTGTGAATTCATCTGAAATTGGAATTGGCTTGTATGTATTGTATTTCCAATTTCTTAGTACACATCTTTTTATAATATTTTATTGAAGTAGATTTTTTTATCAACTGAGTGACAAATTAGATTGTAACAGAAATGAAAACAAGTGTTCTACAAAAACAATATTATAGGTTGTGATAATAATAATATCTATTCATAAACAGTGTATGGATACAATTTATGTGTAAATTTATCCTGGATTGTCAATTGACATTCCTCTTTATATTAAGTCACTGCAGTACCTATATCAAGTTAGGTAAACTCCAAGTGGCTATAGTATGATTCAAGTTAAATTAATTAATAAGGTTACACTATCATTAAAAATGACAGCATGAATGTCACTCTAAACTTGTTCTATTTTGAAATTGATTTACTATTTTTTTCCTTCCTTTTGCATAGTCAGTTTTGATAAACAGATTCTGTTTGCAACCAGTGTCAAGCTATTTGATTTATTTATATCTTTATGTGGACATCTCACCATGTAGTTTGCATACATTTATGTACTTTGCTTTGGTACCTTGGCTTTAAAATTTAGAAAGCAGTGCTTAAATTGCAAACATTACCCGGTAAATTATTTAGTTTTTATAAGTTTTTTAACACTAGTGCAATTATCTCACCCTTTTATGCCCTCGTTTTGCACAATAATCATGTATCTTACATGACCTGGACTATATTGCTTAAATAAATGCTTGATTTATATGTAGACCAACAATGTCGCTTATACCACCATTAAACCTTGAATAGAAGGAATTAATTAATTTTACAAATAAATAAAATTTATCTTACCAACAAAATTTGACCCTGAACTTTTTAATACCAACTTTTTAGTATTACTATAGCAATTTAGCATTATAAGTTTCATATTGTGTTATAATATTGTTACCAAATAATACAAAACATGCCAGACATCATGTTATTTGCAGATATAGCATATAAATTGCTCTGAGAGGTGGAAGGTGAATAAAAGTGACACATAGATAATAACTAGGCACTTGCATGAGTCACAAACAGCAGCTATAATATGTATTTTGTATACAAATACAATATACACATAATCATGTGTTATCTTAGCCTACATACAGCATAGTATGAATCGTTGACCAAGGCCAAGCGGGCCTTTGGACACGTTTGAACTTGTTCCTTTACTATAAGTAGGTATAATGTAAATGGGGCTAAGAGGGACACGTCTAAGTGCATTCACTTCTTGGTAAATTTCTTTCATGTATAAATTTTTGTTGTTGATATTTTCACGTGAATTTTATTAATAACTTGATGTAAAATGATAAATTGATATCTAAGAGATTTTTTTTATGAAATGATATGAAATAGTTTATTCTGTAATCAGGATATAACATCATTTTTCATGACTGTCTTCTTTTTGTTTTTATAATTTACAACCTTCTTTATAACATTTAAAAAATAATCAAACTAACTTTTTGATGTAAATTTTCTGATTCTCAGACAGTGATTTTCCTATTTCTTTCTGCATACTCAAGTAGTAGATTACACAGCAACAGACCAACAGTTATTCTAGTTGCAGTGTCATTAATTTACATAAATCTGTTTCCAAGAAGTAATTGTATTGTACCATACAGTGTTCCATCTATTGTGTTCAATGTGAACTGATACAGGTATTTACTTAAAGTAACTGTCTCATTGATAACTAGTATTAATTCTTCCTAGATACCTAACACCACATTTTTATAGGTTTTTATTACCAATATTTTTTTCGTATTGCGTAAACTAACAGTCTAAGTTTAGTCTTAATATACACACTACATAGTCTCTTATTATTTATCTTATAAACTCATAAATAACGGCATAAATGGTCACGCGAAGGCTGTATTTTTTGTGCGTCTTTGTGGTGTATGGTGTAAACGACCACGCCTTTACAAATGTTATTTACACAACGACAATCATATAAAAATAATAGCATATTTAGTAATCATAACAAATGACATTGAATATAATTTTAATTTTAAGGATAATGCGAGCACTGGTCAACGCTGTAGTTATCAATAAATCGCTTCAATCATTAACTAAATGCTAATAACAATTCATAATTCATAAAGAAATTACTTTCTACTCGTACCGAAGCGTAGTTCAGTAGCGTCGCCTGGCCGTGAGATGAGAGATAGGCATCGCAACGGAAACGCTCCGAAGTTCCCTTCTCCCATCCTATTCCTCTTATTTCTCCGCCTCGGCCTAACTAAATATACTTAGGTAATACAGCTAAAAACACTCTCCGCCTTTCCCATCTTCGCTTGTTCGTTAGCCAGCTTCAATGCCTTCAATATTCAGCCTTAGAATCAACTTTAGTTTTTTTGCCACCATTTAGGTGCACACGCCTATCTCGATCGTCGTGAAACCGGTGTTTAAGACGCGAGTAACATTTTACGATCGTTCTATTGTACACGAATGATAGGGGGAATATATCTCTAAAAGATACCACGTGTGAAAAGATTAAACAAAAGGAGTTAGGAGACCTCTCGGTTTATTGATCCTAGCTGAATCTATTTAAAATTAACTGAAAATAGCGGAGTGCTCCGAATGCATTAGCAGAAAAAAGGTAAATAAAAACTTCTCACGTCAATTAAAAAGTTGCTTTTATATTTATCGTTAGTTTATTTCAAGTTCTAACTTGTAAAAAGCATTTCTAATGAATGTTCTACAAATGTACGGAGTTTCTATGTTCAGCTCTGCAGATATTTAATCTCGTATTTCCATTACTCATCACCCGTTTTTTCCAATTCTTTTTTTATCTAACCACATAACAAGTTCTTAGCCCCTCGTAAATCGGTGTCTAGTTGGACTTACATAGCAATTAGGAAAAGATTTGAGCACTTTATAGTGTTTCACATTAATAGATCTTATTGAATCTAAATTATTTTTTTGCTTTTTTTTTAAGTTTCATTGTCTGTTAATATACTATGTACATGCTACAATATTAAATGTGCGATTATGTCAAACAATGCTATTTGATTGTTTGAAAAGGAAGACTCCAAATGGATACAGTTTATTTGCCAATAACCTAACCCTTTTTTTTGGTATACTGTAAAGTTCTTTGTCTTGAAGTATCGTTCTAACTTAGACTATTAATATTATAGAGATTGAAGTCTCTCCATCCATGTAATTTGACGCATAAAATGCTTTTTCATTTAAAAGCATCAAATTATGACATGAAAACAGTTCCGAGTGTGGTATACGGCTATAGGTGTATAATCAGATATTCCGCGCCCGCATCTCAGCTTGTTTTATTGCTCTGGCCTTTCCTACCTACATTGTTTTTCAAGGGTTTCCTCTCTACTGCAGTCTTGGTTTGCAATATTACACAACTACTTAGTGAGATTACTACTTTTACTTCAGAGTTGCTTAGGTCTTAGGAAAAGGTAACCGCACTACATTGGTCGGTGGTTGTTTCAGCATTCACTCTCCCTGTCTTCAAAGAAGTAAGGTTGATTTTTGTTATTCGTTTTTCGTCAATGTGATGAGGTAGACTGCTACATTGTACAATGAGGGTTATTGCAAAAGGGTCTTGACCCCATCTAATCACGTACCGTGACGATTTGGCCAAATATCGGTGAACTGTGCAATGCATCAGTAACTTCTCTTTGTTAGCGTATAAAATAACAAACACGTAAAGTACAAAAATGCAGCTAAGTGTTATCTCATTCTATGGTTCTCTATTTTTAAGCTCTAGCTTAAAACCATTTCGCTGTCCAATTGGAAGCTGTCCGACGGGCGTGCCTTTAATAGGTTCCACTTTAGGAATTAGATTAAAAATAAAACCACCTGGAAAATGGATGCTCGGAATATTAGGATAGAACCGGTAGAATCTCAACGAAATTATACTCGTGATCTTATTATGAGAAAGGCACTTCATTCTATCTAGTTTCAATACACTGGCGAGCAGGTTTTATGACTCACTTTCTGTGAATCAGTTTGAAGATATCGTTTAGTCCGTAACATTCTCTATTGTTAATGTGACAAAGTGTGTTTTCGTTTAAATTCGTTAAGCGTTTTTATTACAGGATATTTATATTGTTGTCATGAGTAAAACTCGTATCTTAGGCATTTTACTTTAACGTATCATGTTTCAATAAGGTCATACTGATTTGATCATTAGGGTTGTCATGTATGAGAAACACAAACAAATAAAAATTCTCCGTCGTACTCGTTCTGATTGTGACTGACAGTACAATAAGACGGAGAGAATAGCATAGCAGAATATTAATGATCGTGTACTGCGAACATTTAATATTAAATCCAGAACTGTTTTTGATACGACGCGACGCCGCCGCCGGATATCTCCAAAACTAGGACAAATTCTGAGAAACCAGGACGGCCGGCAACCCTAGATATCGAGAAACATTGTACAGTGCAAAGCCGACCACTGGAGACGCGTAATGCATATAATATTAAGTGATACAACAGGTACTAGCGTCATACTCGTACTCTGTATACTCTCGTAGTCCGTGGTGTCATTTTAAATGGTGTTTTATGTCACCTGGTGCTCAATGCCACTTGCATGACATGTGAGTTAAATTAACAGTTCACTTGTTAGTAGTGCCTGCCGAGCACTTATCGTAATGATGCAGAACATCGTTAGAAGTTATTTTAATATTATATTATTTATGTTAGCGCTGCAGTATGAAACACGTGGTTTATATTATTACACGAGAGCGCGCTTTTATCGATATTGCTCATTCAGTCGAGAAATGATTTACTGTCATTTAACATTACGAAACTGGCACGGCTGTCTAGAAATTAGAATACTTTTTGAGTACTAAGTCTTGATAGGTACTTATCGACAATCGGGTCATCGATATGACATTTAAAAAAGATGCTATCAGATCCTTTTGTGTGAGGCCGTCGCGCATCGCTTCGTGTACAATATTTAAATGATTTGAGCCTTGTTACTTTACAATCGTGTTATCTACAGTGATCTGTTTTAAACCTTTGTTTCTTTCAATTGGTCTACGCACTGCCGATATTGAGATGATGCAAGTACGCGCAATACGTATGTAGGCGACTATAGGTAGCCTAGCAACCATCTGAAGTGAAGATTTACCACTACACAAATACAATACCTGTTTGGTACAGTGTAATTAGGTCAGTAGCCTAATGCTGCTGGTATGTGGGTCGAATTATACTAATGTTAGCTTATATGCATGTATTTTCAGTGTGGAACGAAAGCATTGATTTTTTTAACATTATAAATTTAATTAAATTTTTGCAATTTTGAACTAAATTGTGTAAAAAATAAGCAAGTACCTTAAGCAAGGTACACAATAAATTCGATCTACAAATTCAAATAATAAATGTTCAATTATTTTGGTCTGCGTTATTCTTTAGTAGCTGTTTAAAATTGTCGATAAATGAAGACGTACCAAAACACAGTTTACGTATAATTAGCAGTTGTAGGAGTTGGCTTAATTATGCGTTTCCTTTCATTATCAATAACCGACCAGATTGTCTTTGTAGATAGATTACAATAATTACTTATTATATAGGTACTTACTTAATGTAACATTGTATCATAATGTGGCAATAAGTGTTTCATATTGCACTATACGCGTAGCAAATTTTAATTATATTATTATTAAAAAAAAAAACAATAAGATGTACTTATGGTACAAATTGTAGCAAATAAAATGTGATTTCAAAATATAAGGAGCCCGTGAGAATTAAGTGACCATGAATCATAAACTGAAGCGATATAACATGACAATGACGGCAGTATCAATTACAAATTATCATTAATATTGTTGATGACTTCAAACAAATATTTACTACCATTGTCCCAAGTCAGCTGTGGCTGTGTAGTGTAGCGTTATTAAATCTATTGATGACTTCATGACTAATTCGTTTAGCAAATATCGGTGAGGATACCATTTCCTGTAGGCTAAATAAAATGCCATATGTTTAGATAATGGGTCACTGTTTACTACCAACACCAAGATTTGATTGAATTTGTTCTTTGACAATTTATATTTAGAAAAATCAGCCACCGTGCTTTGTATGTTCTTGTTCATTATTTAATGTTGCCAAGCCCACGAGTTTACGTCAGTTAATTCTTTTGTTCAGAGATATTTTATTGTATGCCTTGCATCTTGTTAATGAGTAGAAGATATTACTGATTATTGATAGGCACTCGTAACATAATGTCATATAGTTAAGATCGTTTCTAATGTGCCTGCTATGGAGTTTTCACGAGACCACCTCAAGTCTATACCAAGGGTTGAATCTCATAGTATATCCTATGTAATCTTCACGCTCGTCATTTTTATCAATTCTTAATAAACATTGGCCATTGAAATAGGGGATTTGACATAAAAAAACTGTTAAGTCCGTTAGACAGATTTTCAAAATATATCGGATACGAAGTTTTTCATTTATTTCGTAAACTAAAGATGAACTGAACACTGATACAGTGAAATAAAATCTCGTGTGACGTCAGTTACCAGTACGCTTTTACTAGCAAGTGATGTTACTAGCCTCTACTACCATATATTTCATAGCTTTTAATCTTCCCAAATTTTTATTGGCGTGAAAAATATGTATTCAATATTTTTGGAATCCTGTTTTTGACGGACAACAACGCAAATACTCTACTTGATCCTGTGTACAACCACTCTTGATCCTGTGTTTTGCATTATATTAAACCTTTCTTGTTTCCGCCAGGTATGCGTTTCGTGCGCGATGAGTGATCGGTGGTAGCGGGAGGCGGTGATGCAGCGAGCCCACGCGGGCGGCGCCCCGCATGCGCAGGCCTCCGCCACCGCTCACCCGCACGTACGCACGCACAACTCTTACGCAGACATCGATGATCAGGTAACACACACACTACAACATCATTTACATACAGATAAAGCTTCGACGGTTACTCATAATCATTCATAACGAATTATATTCATTATTATGTTTGGACCTCCAGTTTTTAGTAGTAGCTTCGAAAGTGTGACGTCACAATATATGGCGAAAATTTTCGTCTTGCTTCAATAGCTCCAGTACTTTTATTGCACTCCATATGTTAAACAGGTGTTACATAATATAAGTATAGTACGCTATGGACCCTGTAGGGCACGGCAATGTAGAAGAGAGGAGGATGCTAACTTTATTTAGATTTTGTATTATATTAGTTTGAGCTACCAGTTTCTGCAAATTCCTCTTAAAAAGGTCTGGTGACTGTCTGGTCTATACTGCTGCGCTTAAGAGTTTTCATATATTTAGGGCTGAACAGAAGTCTGTTTTGTTACAATAAAAAGTAAACCACGTGACAAGGAAAAAATCTTGTTTAAATTCTAAGTATCTACAACATATTTTGCTGTAGGCGAAACTATGTTCTTAGTCACTCTGTAATTTATCAGCTACTTAAATGTAAAGTTTTAACATACATTTTGGCGACGTGATCTAAAAAATTGTCAATAAAACACTATATCAAATATTTGAATCGAAATTCTTTATCGGCGATACTACTGATATTATCGGTTGTAAATGTTTTTATGATACAATCGATAGTCGATATGACTTCGATATCATCCAGACACGTGGATTGGTGTCGGAATCCGTTACGTCAATTGCTGCGTAAAATGTCCGCGATATCTAGGCTGCCAGTGCTAAGAGAGGTGTGTCTTAATACACTCTAAAAACTTACATAGTAGTTATTAAATTATACCAAAGAGGTTTTAATTGCTATTTTTTCTCCTTCATCAGTAACCTCTAATTATTGTTTTCGTATAAGTCCATAATATAACATTAATTTTAAATCGTGGTATAAAACAGGAACCTTCGTACATAAATTCAGTACTAACTATATTATATTCGAGTTCGCTGTTAAAATATTAATTGCTGCCTTATTAGGCGAGACAGTCAGTATAGCGCCTAAAATAAACTGATTTATCTTTCAAATTAATGTGGTTTCAGCTATATTATATACTACATTTATTACCTGTTACAAATAATTACCAACTTGAATCGTTATTTAATGTCAACAGGAATATCTTATGAATTTACTGAGCTCATGACGAATAATATTATCGCTCGCGTCATTGATTTCATGGCGGTCCTTTCAATGAATGAAATAGTGATGAATGTGTGTTGATTATTATATATTATGAACTAAGTTTTGTTTATTAATTAAAAGATATTATTATGATTCTACGTAATCTGCGTCGGATTAAATATTGATAGAAGTCGAAGTAAGTTTTGATCGTTCCAAGTGTTTAGGGAAAATGTGTATACTTATCTAATTAGCTAATGTAAAACGGCGATACGATGCACCTACTACTCAATAATTTAAAGCCAGTAAACAAGATAAATAACATGCCTAGTCCAAAGGTCAACGAGGAAAACGAACGGCTAATATAGTAAATCATTTTTAATTCACTATCTCCTTAGTTTATATCTTGGAACTCAAATACTCGGTACATAATTAATATTCTGTTTTTCTTTGCAGATCCCTGCTTCAGTGATAAGCAGTGTGGGCACAGTGAGCCTGTCTCAATCATCGACCCATCCTACTCCAAATATAACTATGGCGAATCCAACGAACCTTGGAAACGCTAGCAGCGGGAATGCCCAGCCCGCTGCGCAACAGACACCAACCCAGGCACCAGTACGCAACCTGCCCAAGAAACGGAAATTCGATCCCTCCGTGCTAGAAGAAATGAATTGCGGAAACAATAACACGGTGAACGCTCCTCTGCCGGTGGAATACCAACCGCATTACCAACAACCCGTCATGCAGCCATCCCCGATAGTCCAGCACCCATCTCCTCCATCCGAGATGAAGTCTTACATCTCCTACCCAAACATCGACCTGTCCGAGTGGCGTGATCACAGGGTACTCGCCAAACAGCGCGGCCTCTACGTCCCAGGAGTCATCCGTCAGGCCGAAGGTTGTAAAGTGGTAGTGGAGTTCGACGGGCTTGAGAACGACCCCGTTGAATATAGTGATGTGTTCGGTATGAACAAGAACGATGTGATTAGTGACGCGAGCCCGCAAATGAGTCACTTGCATATGGGCTCGCTGTGTGTCGTGAGGACTACGGACCCCAGCCGGGAGAACGTGCAAAATGTTTTCGTTGAAGGCCTCGTATACGAAGTGCTTAATTCTCCCATCAGAATACGAGTTAAGGTAAGCATTTAATATACTAAACGATAGTTTTAAAATAATGTCTAACAAAACAGTTTCTCAAGATCAGTTTCAAAATAATAAAAGATTTGCTTCAAAATATTGGTCTAGTGTAGGTCTAAGATTAATTGAAATGTGTAATTGCATTGTCAATTAATACTTGAACACGCGTTTTAATTTACTAATTTACATTTAAATAACATGGGGACTAGTTTCTGTCTGAATATTTTTCCTCGTTTAGTTTTCTAGGCTGCATCGATTGAGCGCGCTAGACCGTAATCTGTTAAATAAAAAAGTTAAATAATGTCTATGCTTATCTGAAATGTTGTGATTGACTTTTAACCACAGTTATTTGCTTAGTGGACTAGAATGCTACTAAACATAGATAACTTGCATAATAACAATATTGTTATTGATATTTGCGTAAGTTGAGGTAACGAGTGCCGAATGTTACTTCAAACATTAATTGGTACTTCAAACGCGCTTAGCCGTGATTTTGCCAATTCTTTTTTCAAGTGGTTGCCATAACGATTGGGAATCAGCGTTAAGAGGTCGAAAAAGCTTTTTATTAGTAAGCTTTGTTTTTTTGAAGATCATTAAGCGATTGGAAAAGAGTTCTTTCAACATTATTATCCCTCATTATGGAAGATATGGATAGATACTTCAGAATTGAAAATTCAGAACAATATTTCTTTAATTGGTAATGTTGACCAGTTTATTTTGGTGACCTGTTGTGTACAGTTGTAAGACGATTAACCTCTGTGGAGAGTAGATAGTTACACGATAGTATAATAAACAAATGACACACCTGTTATCAATTGTTGATGTCATTGTAGAAGACATTTTGATCTAGTATATCACCTTCTAAAGAGTTCAACTCCAAAAACGGTCAAATAATATTAACGGTTAAAGTATATGTAACCTGCGATATAATATTATAGACATGCTTATGTATGACGAAAACTCGTTAAACCAATATCAATGTAAAGGTTAAGTTGCTGGCATATTTAATACTGCCAAAAGTTTTATGTAAAAGATAAGCTTTAACTATATCTAAAGTTCCTCTGCGATTTTTTTTACTTCTTACTCTTAAATCTACTACTAGGTATAAACCACAAATTTTGTCCTTGTTACATCCTTAAATAAAATCCGAACTCTGAATTAAAGGTAACTTATAAGACTATGAAGGTGTTCGACAGTGGAACATTTTCATTTAATGTAAACTTGGTACAGGTATCAGACGGCGACCTCTGCAAGGAGATGGTGGAGGTGAAGCGAGCGGACATCAGGCTCCTGCAGCCGCCCTGGGCTGATGAGTTAGAAGACGCTGGAACTCACGCCGCGTCCACCCTGCACCCGGCGATGCGCATACATCATGTGCCTACACAGGTAACGAACCCGCGATTATTTTGCCATTATGTATAATATATGTGAATAAAAAATGCCGGTTTTTTTCCATATGAATAACACTTTGGAATCGTGCAACTAGAGTCACCACTGACACCAACTCACACCAACTTTTTAAAAGTGCCAGGGAAACGGCCTATCTGAAATAAAAACTTGATTTTGATTTTGAAATGTTTTATTTGCATATTTATTTTTCAAATATTACATGTACAATACGGTAAAAAAAAAACCAACATAAAAGAAGTACCTATGGTAGTACAAGTCCAGTAATTTTGAGTGCAATTTTAATATAGTTAATTATGATAGTTAACTTTTGATCAGATAAGTGATAGGTTATTATTACTTTAAAAATACCTCATGGAATTAAATTGATTGTAAACTTTGTGTGATATAACCAATAATTTTTACTGTAAAGTGAACTGTATCCTAAAAAACCATTATATGATTTGTGGTTCTGATTTTGCTAAAAATGGTCTTTGCTTAAAATAATTCATTTATTTCTCACTCAGATGGGTGGCGACAACTTCTACACATCATCACCGATGCCGGGCGCGGGCGCTGGCGGCGTGGTGACCGTGGGCGCGCTGTCCAACGGCTCCATGGACGACCTGCGCAAGCGCGCCTTCGACGACTACGGCGAGAGCGACGACGATCTTCGCCGGGAGGACATCATGTTCCCCGCTGATGTCTCACATATGGGTATGCTTGTTATACAGTACCTATAAAACTTATGAAGAACGGTCTTTTAATGTACGTCGGCCATCGGTGACCGATCAACCCGAAAGAGATTTTAATTTTCTTTTTAGCTTCTCAATAAATTTTTAATCCTTTATTAAATTTTTACTTAATTGGCCCGCGCGGGCTATAAATGTGCTGGAGAAAATTTAAATCGAAAAGAACAGAAATCATTAAAGGAATTATTGAAAATGATTTTTTTTAATTATATAAATGTTAATAGCTATACAGCAAAATCTTAATTATATAACACAAACATTAAAATCTCATAGTTATAATTTTGGTCGATCTGTCAAACGGTTGTACACACGTGCTACGGAAAGAATGCATTTTCACAGAAATAGTTCTACTTTCATGCATTTAGCTACACTACACCCAACATTCACTTCCATACGTAAGTTTAGGTAGAGTGCATACCATTGTGGACAGTCAGCCGTGCCTTTTACACGGTAATAATTTTAAACAGCTATTTATATAGATATGTGATATTCGTTCACGAGGTCTTGTTGCTATCGAGTATCGAGTCGATGGAGTATTGCTATAGTTTTGGTTGAGCGACTGTTTTTGATTAAAATTAATAAATATAGGTACAAGATCTTTACACTCATATTTCATTATACATATTTTATAATATATGTTTATTAATTGTAGTTGTAGACGGCGTAACTCATGAACTGGAGGCCCACAAAACAGTACATTCTTTGCTATTTTAGTAAAATTAATAGCAAACTATTTTATAGCTAAAGTAAATCATTATGGGTAATGTCTTTTTAATCTTAAGAACGTTAGTTTTTATAAAGCCGCGGGCTTCGCATCGCCTATTTAAAAATAATCAAATTGTAGGTCATATCACGTATTATAAATATAAAACAAAAGACTTAAAGACTATTGATAATTAATTCCAATCAGAAATTTTACTGACAAAAAATTTGGTCTAATCTTCGATATATCTTAGAAATTAATTATGTTGTGTAGGTCAGACGACCACTCGCAGCGTTTAATTAATTGGGTGCATGAACTTAAGAAGTTAACAACGAGCTTAAATGTATCAATCCATACTAGTATTTTTTATACTATTTCTAATGACTTTAGACACTTGAATAAAAAGAAACAATAGATTTACAATTTAACAGATAGGACTGCTCTTTGTATTTTTTGCTTGTCTAGACATCTCATTGTGTATGAGTATATAAGTCACAGAAGAACAGTTGTGATACATTCCTAACGCTTTTTTTATTTTGACAACTAAAGGAGTGCGTATTTTAAAGGCCCATTTTTAAAGTGTTTATTTGTATCTGGTGTTATCTTTTCTTTGGTGGTAGTAGCCTATACGGCAAAATGGTTAAGCCGTTAAAATTCTTAACAATTTTAAATACATGTATGTACATAAGCTTTTGGCCGCAACTTTGGCAACCTAGATATTGTCGGTTATTGCAGAAAAAAAAGCAATTCCAGCACTATCCTCAAAATTGTTGTAGTGGTTTAATAGTTAAAGCGTAACCAACATACTCACATTCATATTATAAAGCTGTTTGAACGTCGACTGAAATTTAAATCTCGCGAGTAATAATGTTTTCGAATATCTTTCTTGTTGTAGTTGAGGTAATTAAAAATTGTTGGCACGATCGCATCGTACATTTTTGTTGAGTGACGATTAATGTCAAGGGAAACTATGTTATGCTGCAATATTAAAAAGTTCAAATTTAAATCTATTTTTGTAGATAACTTTGTTAAAAAAAAGTATCCGTTTAATATGATAATGTTTATGATGTATCCATAAATTTACTTCAGATATATCACCTTTAACGACAGGCTTGCATTCCCACACGGACATTTTAATTGATATTTCAAAAATCATGTTTATTACTAGTGAAATGTAATATTTATCGTACTTTCAACTATCACGTAGGCTTTTAATAATTTTAATGTGATCGTGATAACGTCAGAATCGCTAAAAGCATAATATCCGGGTATTTTGACAGTTATAATTGATTGTTGAGTTTCGAATGCAATTGTTAAGATCATATTTTATAAGCAAGGCTTTTGTGATACATTTACATATATAACGGTACGCAGCGTGGCAGCGTTTCAAACTAAAAATGTTGCTTTTTAACACGAATGTATGCGTCATATGTAAAATACTTAATGTTATGAATGCAAGCTGTTAATTGCGCTACGTTTTTTTTTATTATAAGGTGACGTCCTAATTGCATAATTAACTATGGTACAACACTGAGAAGCGCCCTCAAGAAAGCTATACCAAAATTGCTGCCTGTAAACAAATCAAAAATACTAACGTTTCCATGTCACAACCAGCTTCGTTGACTTCTTCGGTGCAATTTCAATGGTCTTCTATTATTAATTTCCCTAAATACTTATATTCATTTCGAAAAGTTTGGAGAATTAAGTTTGGAAAATATAATTGATATTGGAAATACCTAACAGCATATTTTGTCCGCAGACTGCAGCAACAGCAAACGCAGTAGTCTTCAGAGCCGAGGAAGCACCTCCAGCTTGTTGGAGCGCAGCCTCACACCCAGATCTCAACCTCCCACTCCTAGGTAACTTAAACTATAATATTTCTAAAAGACTTGAGATACATCTTTTAATCATACTATTGTGTTTTGTTCTGCTTGCAACTGAGCATCTAGGAATTTTCAGCTGCAACTGAAATCGAAGAAACCTCTTAGTCTAAGCAGAATCTTCTAAGATGTTAGAAGAACACAAAATATTTGTATGTTTGTGAAACCCCCCGCGACACAAGGATTAAATTCCTTAGAGCGGGAGTCGTTTATAAAAAAAAATGTAAGAGTCTAAAATATGATACACGTTTACCTAAGTATGTTAATAATGATTAAATTTTCGCCAGATCTCAAGCGGCGACCCCGCACAAATATAAGAAGGGCGACGTGGTGTCTACTCCCACTGGCATCCGTAAGAAGTTCAACGGCAAGCAGTGGCGGCGCCTCTGCTCCAAGGACGGCTGCACCAAGGAGAGCCAGCGGCGCGGGTTCTGTTCAAGGCATCTGTCGCTACGGGGCGTGACCAGGTCCTCAAACACTCCGCTAGCTCAAGGCTCTGCTCATACCCCGCAGCAGAGGTAAGCTTGAAGCTTTGTCAGAAAGGATTTTTGCCACGTTTTTATACACTCACTTTCTTGTTTGTTTGTTTATTTGTCTTTCTGGTAAGATTTTTGTAACTTAATTTTGAGGCACTTCCCGATAAGCTATCAAGCTGAAATTTTCAGGGTAGCTTAAAACCCGATGACAATGCATTTTTCAACTATAAAAACGGCTTCACCGACATTGATAAAATGTGAATGGACTGACATTTAATAATGTGGGTATTTAGATTTTTTAAATCTATTATTGTGTATTAATATCACACTCGGCCCTTTATCTCATGAATTAGGATATTTACAGTTATAATAATCCTAGACAAGTAAAAAAGGACTAGAAACGACGGCATATATAAGCAATATATGTTTTTTCCCGATTTATTATAATATAAATTTTGTATACACAGGAAATTTGTAATCTTGTATACAAAACCACATTCAAATGGGTTTATACTTATAAGTATTTATTCTACCTAATATAATATATATTTGTTGTGTGTTTATGCGAAAAACAAATATAAATTACGACTACGCAGTACATTTAAACATTTCAAAGTTACAAACCTATAAACTTTATTCTATAAATATAGTTTAGTTAATAGTTTTTCCTAATAAATTATTTCTAGTTGTATGTATCTTTTAATGCCACATTATAAAAAAATAAAAGCAAATAATTTCGTCCAAAAAATAAAATATATTTTTTTAGTTAGAGCAACCCTTAACACTTAGGGGTATGAAAAATAGATGTTGTTCTATTCTCAGACCTACCCAATATGTATACAAAATTTGGTAAAAATCGGTAAAGCCGTCTCGGTGGAGTACTAACATCGTGACACGGGAATTTTATATATTAGATAGAAGATATTCAAGATATATATTAGATTTAATGAAGAAAGTCTCAGTAAACTCCTCGTGAGGAGTTCTATTTTCTCTTATCTGAAGTTTATTGACGTCACAATTAACACATCTCCATATAGGAAACCTCTTTCTCAGTTAATTTATCCTCCACTTTAACAAACAAAACTTGTTTCAGGAGTAGCAGTAAATCCCTATCATCCAGCGGCACGGGCGTCGAAGGTGACGAGACATCACGAGAGTCCGACACCACGCCGCCGCACTACCGCGTCACTGGACGCTTTGACTCAGATGAAACTGAGGCTGCTAATATGCTGGGTATGTTGTTATTGCTATTCATTAAATTATAAAGTGTAAAAAATTACACATCGGTCACAGGTGGCCGAAAATTCCTAGTCAATCAAGTTAATAGTTCTTTTTGTTCCCAGCACTTATAATTTTGCGGATTTAGATTATGAAAAGCGATCAAGATACTCTTAACTTAGGTTTTGTTCAGATTTTTGGTTGGTCGACTTTTAAATGTTTAATTAAAACGTTATATCTGAAATTAAAAGACAATTGCCACAGCAAAATCTTACCTGCGTACATGCTCAGGCTCCGTACGACTTTACGTTTTTTTTTAACGTCATTGCACATCGACAGAAAAATAACATGTTAGTGACCCACAATCGCCTTAAACTGTGCCTAATGTATGTTGTCCTGTCACGCAGTGTCGCTGGGCAGCTCCCGCTCGGGCAGCCCGGGCGCGTCGCCGGTGGGCGGCGGCGGCTCGCCGGGGCTGCGCAACAACCTGTTCGTGCCCATCTCCTCGCCGCAGCCGCAGCCGCACCATCCCGCCGCGCTCTACCACCACCATCTCATCAGGTCACCTATCTATTCATCGTTAAACCCCTGATTTCTTAAAAATTTGTCCATTGCAAATTTTTGATTTACCACTCATTTTGCTCTTGTCTCTTTGAGACTCAGAATTTCAAACAGAAATATAAAGCTTCTCTAAAGGCCGATTTTACAATCGCCAGATAATTTTTATTCGACAAATATGTTTGACGTTTTTACAGCTTTTGTATAGAAAATATGTCAAAAGACCATATTTATTCCTCAAATAAAAGTTAATTGATGATTAAAAAATTGGCCCTAAAGGGAGTAGTTAAACAACCATCAAATGTTTCTTACGGTAACCAAAAGCTTTTTATTTTTTAGGCCTGAATTAGTACGACCTAGCCGTGTCAACTCTCCAGCCAGTGTAGCAACAAGCGTGATCCGAGTTTCGCCAGGACCAAACTACCATTATCAGGTACTATAACTAGAAGCAATATAATTAACATCGATAACAAGAAATACTCGAAAATCAAAACCAAGTTAAATTAGACATTTGTCTCTCAGGTGGAGAACAGGAATGGTCCAACAATCGTTCAGACGAACAACGTATCCCAGTCGAACGTCATTGGAGTCCAGACATCGGGACTCAATCTTCAAAACACAATTCACACCAGCATAAACGCTACTACAACAACTCTGTCCAGCCTGACATTGCCATCGAGTATATCCCTTAACTTGAATAACATTAATACTCAAAGTTTGCAAACAAGTATTGCGAACACAATCCGCAGTACCAACGACTTAGCTCACAACTTAATAGTCCCGAGGGCCATACCAACTTCAAACGGGATTGACGTAGAACCGATATACCGTCAGCCGATACACCAGCGGAACGGGATACACGACCAGTACCGCCGCGACACCGAAATGTCGCCGCCATTAAACAATCATGAAAATTTTCTGAATAGGAGAGTCTCGGAGTACGACGACGAAGACCATTCGGCGTCGCAGAGAGAGAATAATATACTTCGTAATGTTATTGATAATAGACCCCCAGAGCTATCCGAGGCTCGTGTTATAGAGGAGAAACAGAGGATCTTGAAGCCGGCGCCGCTGCAGGCGCGCCTGCTGTCAGTACTGGAGCCTGATGTCAAGGACCCAGTGAAGAGGTACTATGTGACCATGGTGCCGCAGAACACTGCTGAAAAGAAGTACGTGTTTATTAAGAACGAACCGGCGGAAACTGTTCAAGTGAGTTTTATACTAATAAGGCATATTTAGATGACGATAGAAACCACGCGTGAGTCCCACACATTGCCCGCAATGAATGGTATCTCTGGAATTAACTTTTATCGTCATATTATAATATCTTGATGTGTTTAGAATGATCTCGAGGTTGAAAATTTGTTTGTAAAATAATTTGGTTCAGTCACAAAATTATTTTAGCCATAGTTTGCTAGGTATCAACAGTACGTAATCGATAGCTCGTGCATTTATCAGTAGATGTTTTATAACAGTAAGTTTACGGTAGACGGCCCAAAACTTTCAGATACACTGAATTAGGATTTTCGTTGCAGATGAGAGAATATTTGTGTTGTAGTTACTTATGTCGGTACTCAATTCCAGATTGAACAGAGGCTGAATCATCTGACACAACAAATCAACAACAACGATTCGGAACCCGAACACCGGAGCTTGGATAACGGTGATCATGTAAGTTACATTATCATTAAGTCAACGATTAACAACTGAAAGATTTAAAAATATAATACATGATCATAACAAGCCCTCCAATCACGCATTCTACTTAAACTACTGCAAAAATCTTCAATGGTAACCAACGCACGTTTACGGGATGTTTAATAGAGCGAAAATATCGTCTAAAAGTATGCTTCCATTACAAGGAGTCTCAGGAAAAGTACGGCTTTTGTTTTTATAGTATAATAGTGTACCAGAGTCATATAACCAAAGGAAATATTTCAGAACATAGTGTAACTTCACTTGTACACTTATGAGACGAAACACGCCCGGTGAGAGATTCGTCGCGTGCCCTATTCAGCGATGATCATGTGATCATACAACTATTATATAATTACAGACACCTCTATTCACCGGATATACTAGTAGTATTATATATAATCAGATTCAATGACGTTATACAGGTTATTGTTAGGTAGTAACAATGTCATATGTTACTGAGAATTTCTTAAAGGAAAAACCCAATAATACTCGGTCTGACCTTGGAATCTGTATAGATACTTAACATGTGTAATAAGTTGTTTTAAAGAGGGTTTACGGCGTATGTTTAACAGACAAAATCCGAAAGTCCACATTATGTAACAAGTCATAACATTTTTTGTGTCAGTTGCCCAGCAATCAACTTAAATAAAATCAAAATATGTAACATATTAATATGACGTCTTTTGTGATCGATTATCAATTAATTATGATAAAAAATCCAGTTGCGTAATTTCTTTATCATTATGAAATATTTTGCATGCAATTAGAAAGACACTGTAGACGATGTTAATGGATTGACCGTCTTTAATGGCAGAATTCGTTTGGTAATGTAATGATGATACTACTAGCTCTTCTTTAGATCCAGACAAGGTCAGTAAGGCATTAGAAATGACTACGAATAAAAACCTTCAAATGTACTTAAAAGGGAGTCTTCCTTGGCAAGTGGCGTAGACTGACTTGTCATTTTGTTAAGCCAAACATCATCCAAAAAATATTTACCACCATACTTAAAACCTTTAATACATCTGTCATAGGTAAACAACGTGAACAGCGCGGTGATCGTCCACCCGAACCAGTTGTTGCCGGTATTGCCGCCACCTACGTCACACACGATTATCGGTGAGTACATATTTCAATTCTTTAATGATATGCGTTTTGTGAATGTTGTGAATGCTATCTACCGAACTATCGGCGGATTTGAATGGCGTACGTGCTTGGTGAAGTTGATGCATTGTAGACTTAATGGCGACGTAATTATAGTAGTGACTTTAAAGCTGTTTTCTCAATATTTTGTGTATGTGGTAATAATATGATTCCTTTAACATAAAAAAAAACAGGTTGTCATTTTTTTAATGTTTTAATATTTTAGTATTAAGATGACTTCTCTATACTTCTACCTATGTTATACGCTTAGTGACTAACTGCGAATTTTACGTTTATAATTCTTGGTAATGAGCAAGCGTGGATTTCAAGATTTATATTTTTTCAGCCACTGATAACCGATAATGCGTACTTACGGAAACTTTACTTAGAGAACCTATATGAATAGCTGTATGTTGTTTAGTGTCGGGCAACACGTTCCCGTGGCAGTCGCTGGTCCCGCTGCTGAGCGGCTCCCCGCCGCCGAGCGCGGGCGCGGCGCCGGCCCCGGCCGCGCCGCCCTCGCCGCGCACGCCGCGCACGCCGCGCACCCCACACACGCCGCACACGCCGCACACGCCGGCGCCGCTCATCAAAACTGAGGACCAGATCAAGACGGAGGCTGGCGGTATGGACCTATACTACTTAAATGATTAATATCTGTAATTACGGGAAATATTTTTTTTTACGAAATTTCAATAGTTTTGTATGCCGATAGTGCCATGCTGCTTCCGCAAAAAGCATAGTTATTAGGCTGGCATGCCTAAGAAAGACCACCTCGGCCACTGCATCCCACATGTTTTAACAGATCCGACAATTCATACATTTCTTTGATGGCATAAGCCAGTCTTTTTACACAGAAGCGCTATTACTATTACTCAGAAGCCCTTGAAGGGCAGTCAATAAGGTACACATCTGTAACTTATTAAAATGTGTTATTCTTTCCCAGATCCTCCTATGTGCACTGATGAAGATGATGAGGTATTTGAAAGCGAAGACTCTGGGACCGGCGGCGACGACTCTACCAAGAGACCCTCGCAAAACACATCAGCGCTCAACTCTCCTGCTACACAGGAAAAGGTAAAATAGTCTAAATATTTGTTTTAAATTTTTTTTTCATAGATATAGGTATATTATAATAAGCTTTATACTAAGGTGGAGACTAAATAACACTATTTTATCAGCATCTTAAAATTAAATAAAATACTGCAAGTTATTGATACTCAGTCAAAATCTTCAATAACAAATCTCTTTCTCCCGAAATCCGGAGAAATATCTACTTACCCTCCATATATTTTTGCTCTGTGAACAGTAGTGAACATAGTCCTTAACGTTTCATCTTTTAAATTTGTTCCTATTGGAGCTTCAAGTTTGTCTTGAAATCGTACAGAAGGAGCGCCGTATCCGCCGGCCCATGAACGCGTTCATGATCTTCTCGAAGCGTCACCGCCAGATCGTGCACCAGATGCACCCGAACCAGGACAACCGCACCGTCAGCAAGATCCTCGGCGAGTGGTGGTACTCGCTCAAGCCTGAGGAGAAGCAGAAGTACAATGAGCTGGCTAGCGAGGTCAGTACACATATATTGAGATTTCTGTATGAAGTATTGTTTTTTTTTTTGTAAAGGAGCACTAAATTTGTCGTATAATGTTTGAATATATAAATGTCTGAAGTTATTTAGTTTTAAGTACCTTGGGTCTTATGTTGTCGCTCTCAATTTAAATAACTTCGGATAGGCATTTTAAAATGCTACTAATATTATAAACGTGAAAACGTTACTCTTTCACTCAAAAACTACTGAACGGATTTAGACGATGGTACACAGATAGTTTATAACCTGGATTTACACATAGGATACATTTTTATCCCGATTTTATGTTCCCGTGACATAATTTTCGATTTCTAGCGGGTTAGACCGCGGACAACAGCTAATGGTACATAATATACATAATAATATATTTCATAGAGGATATATTTCGAAATCAATAATCAGTATCTCAATCAGGTCTTTGTTACAATTATAATATTTTCTCTCAGGTAAAAGAAGCCCACTTCAAAGCGCATCCGGAATGGAAATGGTGCAATAAAGACCGCAGGAAGTCGTCTAGCAGTAAAGATCCAACTGGATCCATGCCACAGGTATGGAATACATTCATACAATTACTTAAATAATTTGCCATTGCTAGGATGGTTCAAACTTTGTAAGTTATGAGGGAAGTTTTTGTGGAAACTTACAAGTGAGTTACACTTGGGAGAATTTAATTTTTACACATTTTCCTTATCTTTGTTTTCTTATAAATGTTTTATCTTTACAGAGTCCACGAACTCCGTCTGAAGTGGGTCTCAGCGGTGCTCTGTCAGCTAGTTCAGACTTGCCCGTGCCTGTGGCTTCGTACAACCACATCGGATCGCCGCAGCTTAGCGACGATGAGCAAATGGTATGTCCTACTACTTGCACATCGAGCAATCAAAGTCTATATACACCATAAGATATATAAGCCTCCTGAACACATTTCAGCTACAATCACTTTGTATCGAGACACAAGTAGCTTAAGCACTAGAATTTTAAACTTGCTGATTTCCATATTGTAGTTAATTTTTAACATTTTATTTCTTCTTATTTCGTACACCTACTGTCGACGCAAACCACACCATACTTATTACTATTGCACAATAACCGATATTGGTAAATGCAAGCGGACTATGAAATATGTAATTTAATGTATTTTGTCAAATTTCAGCCATCGCAACCAGAAGAACCGCCCCCTGCGGTCCAGAGCATAGAGATCGATCTCAAATGTGGTGAGAAGGTGACCGACTCGGACTCCGAAGGACTGGATACCAGGGACTACTTGCCGTCGCATCACGACCACACCCGAAGGCCTAAACCTATTAAAGCTCGGTAAGCAAGTTATTTAATATTTCAAGTGGAATTTACAAATTTTTTTTCAAGCTGATTTTGTACATGGGCTAGCAGACAACGATGAGCCACTATTTTTTAAACTTATGTGCCTTTTCAAATTTCTCGAAAGAGATTCTCATTTCGATTATTTCCGTGTTATATTAAACTCTCTAGCGTATAGTCTTTCTTCCTGCAAATTATTGTAAATCTAATGATATCTTTATATTTCAGCGCTGGATCGTCTGACAATCTTCTGGGCGGGATAACTGCGTCCAGTCCAGGAGGACCTAAGGGCTTCCAACCCACTGGTGGTGCATTTAAATCCACTCACGCTGATACAAGTAAGTTTATAACTTCTTTGTTTGTATGTATAATTTTCATGATACATGATAACTTACTATGACTGTAGTTTTACTATATGTGTAAGTTAGAGGGTCATTTGGTCTTAGTCTTCATTCTGAGTCTAATAAACTACTCCATTGTGATATCATTAGTCTCAAATGAGGTAGGTATTTGACATTAATAAAAAAGAAACAGTCTTTCAAAATTGCATCGTGTTTTCGTTGATCAGATACAGATAGACCACCCCGAAAATAAAAAAGCAAGATTCTTCTACACGATGACATACTCACACCCAACTGTACCTTCCAGATGAGAACCACAGGCAATGGACAGCATTCACGCAGCTGAGCAAGCCGCAGGCCGTGGCGAGCTCCCCGCAGGCGGCGGGCGCGGCGGGCGCGGCGGGCGCGGGGGGGGCCAGCGCGCACAGCCTGTCGCACAGCGTGCAGGGCATCTCGCTGGGCACGCCCAACCTGTCGGCGCAGGCCGCGCTCGACAACGCCATCGCTTCCATCATGAACTCGCCCACCTCCACGTGCGGGGTGCAGGTACGGGATGAGTAGCTGAGTCATATCTCACTGTGCGGGAGCCGGGTGGATGATGGTCACTTAGCCAAACCCACTGAGCGCCATGAGTCGCCATGAGTCTCGATCATGGCGTAGTACAAGCATTTGTATGATTCTCGAATGCTTGTCTTGAGTCTGGGTGCCTTTGTGATTGTGTGTAATTTGAAATACTGTGAAAACACCCCGCGATGTAAAGATTGAATTCCTTAATTCGGAAGTCGTGTTTTTTTTTAATAAAAAGTCTAAAATTATATTTTAGCTTGTTTACTTAATAAACTTAAAAAGTAAATTTTTCAGTATCTAATACACAAATCGACAGATTGGTCTGACGACAAGATAGAAGTTAGAATTCTTCATAAGTGCAATTCAATAAATGTTTATTGATTCTCCATCACCTTCATGTTAATGCATATTGTAGGTAATATCGAGCGGCATGTCCAACACGATCTCGACGCCGACGTCCACGCCGCTGACGACGCCTCTCGCCAACCCCGTGCTGAAGAGCTTCACTATCGTCAAGAGGAGTATTGGTGATAACTCGCCCTGTAAGTTTACTTGAAATTATAAATCCTCTACTGTTATACTGACATACTCGAATATCCTCTACTGTTGTATTGATATACATTATTACCCATATTAACACTTGAACGCCATATGCAGCTGATAATACACGCCATATTTTGTGTGATACAGTAATATATTGTGTTTTACCAGGTCCTCTCACCCTGTCGCTGGACGCGTCCGGCAACCTGCTTTTAAAGCCGAGCCAATCGTCGGACAGTCCCGCTTCAGACCAGTCGATGCACTGCGTTCATCTACAAAGACTTTATGTGCCAACCTTCAATACGGGTGAGTTTTGTTTGCTCACCGTACTACTAATTGGATTATGACTTTGTTGAAGTGGATTGAATAATTGTGTAGTTTATAATCATTTAGTTATGAAAAATCTGACTTTAAAAATAAAACATTATTTTGTTTTCTGACTTACTTCTGATACTACACTTTTGTTTGTCTATTGCAGAAGCAAGTGATTTCTAAATGTCAATTGTCTACTTAATGTCCTATTTAACTTGTAGTTAATACTAGTAAAGCCGCGCATCCGTCGCCGGACGACTTCTAACACAGTTTCGTTTTCGAAGAATAAGGCCTTGTGTCTTATGACCTTTTTTAATGGAATAATTGTAACGTTTTGAAAGTGCCTGGAATACGGACTACTTGAAATAAAAACTTAAAAATAAAAATCACGAATATTTATATTTAAAGTTACTGGTTCTTTAGAAACGTAGTAACTTTATTTAGTCGGGTACTTTAAAGCTGTAATTGTTCACAGAAGTAGAGACCCCGAAGAGTACCCCCCAGCCCGCGCAGAGCGTGCAGGCCGCGCAGTCCGTCATCGTGTCGCAGAGCAACACCAACACCGCGCCCAAGCCTGCCACGTGAGTACTGCATACTTCAAAATGTAGAGCCAAAACATAAATGTAAAGCACTTCTTGGATTGAATAACTATTTATAACAATTTACTATCGAGTAGGTAATGCCCTACTAGCTTTTAGTTTGTTTGCGACCCAATCTAGCAGCACGATCCCTGACGTATTACGTTACTAAATCGTTACTAAATATGTGGGTTACGAGTCAAACTATTTGCATGGTACCACTTCGGTATGTGGTACGAATAACATGAATAAGAAACATACAACAAAGTCTATGCAACTACTCTTTATAAGGTTTCCAAAACAACATGAAACTTTATTGAGTTACGTTAAACCATTTAGCAATAATATATGTTTTTCCTAATTTTTTGTAGCCAATGGCATTCATCTGTCGAAGAAACCCGTCCATTCCCGTTAGCACCAACTCCGGCGCAGCTTGGCAGAGCGCCTTTACAGAAGAGACTTAGTCGAGGTACCTATAACGTTTTACTTTTACCTAATAAACCTTTGTTCCCCTACAGTCTGAAATTATTGTTCTATTTGTCAAAAGTCTACCCATTGTTCTTCATTGTAATCTAATAAATGTAAATGTGATTCAAACTGCCTTAAGAAATTATTGTATCTATTTAATTGTATATGCTAACAATGTTTCCTTTCTGGTTAGAATCACAATATAAAAATTTCACAAAGTATATTTTTCTTTAATGACGAAAACTGTATATTTATAGCTTAAAGTCTTAACATTTCGGCCTACTCGCTTCGGCTGTGAATAGGCAACAAAAGGGAAGAATTTGTAGCACCAAGAAGTCACATCTCATAATCCCCTAGGCACGTCAACAGGCTCGACGGGCAGCGAGCCGGCCACGTCCGCGGCGGGCGGCAGCGGCGCCCTCGCGCGGCACGACGCCGGCGGCGCCGCCAGCTCCGACGACGCGGCCTCGCCCAAGCACTGCGACCTGCCCAGCCCCTCGCACAAGAAGAGCCTCTTCAAGAAGAGGAATGAGGACGGCAGGGACAAGTATGTGGCTCTTTACACTATTTTATCTAATGGAAAAGTAGAGAACTATGTATAATTTAAGGTTTTCGAATAACTTTATGTATTTTAATAGTAACTATAGTGGGACTGATTCATTATTAAATGATACAACGGTTTATTCACGCGATTTATCGGGAGTGCCCGACTAGTTCGACTCGCGATCCCACGGCGTCAGCTTATGATTAAGGACTCCGGTTGGGTCCGAAACTAGTCGGGAAATCCTGATAAACACGCGTGGGTAAACCGTTGCATCATTTAATAACCTTAATGTATTCAGTATACAGGATGTATTTCATAGATATACATACTTTCTACGATGTTACAATGCATTCTATCTGTATAAAAACTTAGACATACAACTCTAGTCATAGTAATCCAACTGCTGGGCATCCTTTCTAAAACAATCGAAACTGTTCTGAGTCTCTTTCTTGACCTGATTAGTGTACGTACTTACCTTTCTTAACCTCTATATCTATAAAATAATATGCATTTCTTACCCAAGTACAATTGCTTTCTACAGAGTGTTGGAGACAGTGAACTTTGAGCAGAAGTTCAGCACGTTGCCGCAGTTCAAGCCCGAGGCTTGCAGCCCGAGCGCTATGGTGGTGCCTAGGAGTCCGCAACTTTATACCATGAGGAAGAAACACAGCAAAATGGGTAAGTACTCTTTTTTGACTGATTTTATTGATCTGATTGATACCCATTTAAATTATAATAATAATAGGTAGTTAATAATTGATTTGCAGCGGCAAAGATGAAGCAAACTGTCTCTTCAATCTGAAAAGATATGTAGGAATTATACGATGTTTTTCACCTTTCTTGAGTTCAGTTTATCCACTTTTTTTAATTAGCCTAAGTAAGATCTTACTACTAGATAGGCCTACTTATTCTCCGTCCAAAGTACTTTACATTTTGCAATTTCGGGCTACGTCGCCCCCAAGATCGTCACAGTAACTGCCGCTGCGACAGCCAATGACACAGTTTACAAATTACAAAATACGCATAAGTTTTACACTTCAATACTGATTTGTTTTTGCGATATCTCATAATATATCAACCATATTAATTGTTACAATATTGATAACCAACAGAAGATGAGCCTACAGTAGTGACGCCGCAGCTGGAGCCCGAGGTCATGAACGGCAACGGCATGCCCACCCCGCACTCGTATGGTACGCCGCATACAACCACCAACAAGCTGGTTGGGAACACTTTCTTCGGACCAGATTTCAATCTGGATACTTATAGAGGTATGTGTATTTTTATTTTATTTCCGATGACTATATACTGTATTATATTTGTATTTAAAAAATATTGGATGTCATGGATTGCGGAATAATATTTTTTTACAATCGCTTCAACTAAATTTTTTATCAATTTAAAGTTGAGTAATACAGTTCATAAATTAAAATTGTGATATTTTTTTATAACTGTTGTCGTTGTCGTTGTCGTTATGTGTTTGCGCGCGTTCTCTATTTCATAATGCAAACAGTCCAGCACGCGTCAGTGGTAGTGACCTTTGCTGGTCCATGAGGTTGGAGTCACGTCGTCACTCTGCTCCCGTGTAGTGTCCAGCACGGGTCAGTAGTACTGTCCAGTGCTGGCCATGAGGTTTGATGTGTATTCTCACGCGCCTGCCCCGCA
The DNA here is from genome assembly GCF_003590095.1 of Trichoplusia ni. Classification (NCBI taxonomy): domain Eukaryota; kingdom Metazoa; phylum Arthropoda; class Insecta; order Lepidoptera; family Noctuidae; genus Trichoplusia; species Trichoplusia ni. The sequence goes on along the minus strand of NC_039489.1, from coordinate 2,716,915 downwards.
GTGTCGTCGGAGGGCCTGGAGGAGATGTCCCCGCGCACGCCGTGCTCGGCGGGCGGCGCGGCGGGCGCGGCGCGCGGCGAGGCGGGCCACCGCCGCGTGCTGGAGCAGCGCCGCCATCTCGTGCTCAAGCTGTTCCAGGAGCACGGCATGTTCCCCACCACGCAGGCCACCACGCACTTCCAGGTAACACACGCGACTACCGCGTACTAATTATTCTGCTACTCTATTCATGAAGAGAGCTCCAAAACTAACACCGAACTCCCTAATGATAAAAACCTAACCTGCGAGGAGGCAAAAACCATGGACCATGGGAACGTGACGCAAACTGCCTATCCTATTTCATACAGTAAATCTTCATAGATATCTGATCTCAAAATAGAGCCGACTCTTGATTACTATTATTTATAGAATATTTTTAATAAATGGTAAATAAAATAATCGCAACAAGATACTACGACACTCTCTGAAGTTTCATGAAAAGTATCGTATTAGCTAAAGCAACAAATGCTTTTATAAATTTTTTTGTCAATTTGTTTCAAAAGGGAACAACTGATTTACATTTTATCTCGTTTCAAATATTGACTATCCTAATACAGCACACAATCATAATTCGTTGTTAAGTTATTACATCTATTTACTAATGAAATATTGTGACTACTCAGGCTACTCACATGGACATATTCCCAACAAAGATGGCTCTGCAGCTAAAGATACGCGAAGTGCGGCAGAAACTGATGGCCCAGTCGAACCTCACGCCCCACTCCGAAGTCAATACGCCAACTAGTAAGTATTTCTGAATTTAATATAGAAAATGCGGCGCCTCATAACTGTTCAGGTATAGAAACAATATTTAAATAATGGCCATTTTAACGGGAGACGTCTTTGATACACGCTAATTAATTTTATAAAGCAATAAATAATTCCGAGTAAAAGATAGTGATATAAAAATTGAACTGTAAACTCCTTATGGTATACTATCAAATTTTTTATGTTTCTGGACTCAAAGTTATTATTATTATGAATACTCGCAAGTTACACGGCGAACTGTCGATTAGGTATTTACTACCGACTGAAATAAATTTCTAATAATTGTTGTTTTCAAAAGAACATTAATTTTTATTTCAGTAAATTCTCCAATCGCGTCCGCGCCCTTGCAGCCGACGTCGACGGCCAGTTAGCGATGCGGAATCACTATCTCCATTGTGGTGCAGGAGTAAAACGTTATAGGGATTTAGCTCTCACACTTATACATACACAATACATAAATACACATTTACGACTAACAACTACAATACAAACATCAGTTATCGAAACGAGGCTCAGTTTAAGATTGGCATTCATCATTGAACTTAAGAATACATTCTTAAGATCTTAAAGTGAGCTTTGTTCGGGTGTATAAACCACTGTATCGTCAATTAAATGTATGTAAATTTGATCTTCAATAGAAGCTTTCAGTGTTATATCTCTATGACGTTAAAATGGAGATTGGATTGGATTCGCAAAATGATCGATAAATGCATAAGCATTTAAAACAGTGATTAGTATAATGTATAGCTACTCGTTTATAGTATTTTATTATTATCCAGATATACTTTTTTAAATAATAAAAAGTTTAAAAAATCGAAAAAATTAATCGGTAATGTTAAGTCCGTGAGAATTGGCGATGCATGGTCTAATTTGATTTAAATTGTATGTTTTATGTAAAATGTAGTTTTATCTGAAAATAACAATGGTACTAATGGTTTGTCCCCTTTTCATACGTCTTAACCAATGTTGATCCTGTTATACTTATAACGCACTAGGTAGAGAGATTATTAGCCAACCCAATCCGTTAATGCGTACATTTGATTGGCTAATATGTCTATCAGCCTAGTGCGTACTTATCTGTGTAAATGAGAAAGACAGACGAATGGTTACGAGATGTTTCATATCTATAGTGTTTCATGTTACAATAATACAAAAAAAGTAAAAAAAAATAACAAAAAAATCCGACCTCTATCATCCGAGTATTTACTTAAAGCCAATTTGTTAGCAACGTGACTTTGAGAATATTACTAACACTGTATTAGAATGTGTTAAAATCATTTCCATAAAAAATGTGTTTTTACATTTCTCTTACAAGAACTATTTTCCTCCATATACTATTAACATTTTTACTAGCCTTAATGCAGATCGAATCCCTCAAATGTAAGAAAGTGACATGTTCAATTTGCGAGTCTTAACGAAAACACGTCATTTTCATATATTCCAACAACTTCTATCATTATTATGGCTTGTTTAAATATATGAAATGAAATGAAATGAAATCATTTATTCTGTAAGTAGGATATATCATCACTTTTACATGTCTTCTTATTTTTTTGAGAACGCTGGAGTCGACATTTCCTATCTGACTACCCTGAGAAGAAATGTCGAAACAAACTCAAGGGGTCACAGTCTCTTTTAAAGTCCAGACAATTTCAATGTGAATAGATATGTATATATAGTTCTAGTAAGAAACATGTTAAGACACAATTAACTTACGGCTATGACTTTAAAATGTTTTACTACAGTCATCTGAGATCAATAGAAATATAAACATTCGCTTTTAATTGGTTAAATTACTAATCGATCATTTGTTTCATCGTAAAAGGCACATCTTTATGGGCACGATCTCAATACTTATCTGTATATTTGTATTTAAGATTTTTTTTCTGTGAATGCTGTATGACTGGTCTGTGTGAGACAAAATATCACGTGAATTACATTGAATCATTACTCTGTAAAATAGTTGTATGTCAGAATGTATGTTAATATACAGGTTTTTTCGCTCATTATCTACCGACTTAATTTTGTTGCCAATGCAAAAACATTGGCAGTGTTGCCAGGCACAAAATAAAATAAAAAAGTGATAGAAATTCATTGGATACTACTTAACGTTAACAATCGTTATGAGGCAATATGGTATGCGAATTTGAATACAGAATAAAACCTTTTTGTTTACTTCAATTTATTTACAATTCATGAACGAATATTATGAGGACTTTGTTGCAATATCATGTTTGCTTTACTTGTAATACATGTTATATATTTTAGAAAGTTATATATAAATCATAGTATATTTATATTCCATACACAAAGTATGATTCGTGTGTATATCAAACGATATTTTTATTTCAATATTGCCTTGACTCAATTAGATATTGAGCGAGTTGCGTGTTAGAATGTCTTATGGAAGTTAGTTTATAGATGCAAGATGTTTGTGTTAACTGAGGTCTCTGAATACATTACTTTATCATTAAATATTTAACTAGTAGAACGATCACTCAAAAGGTGACAGAGATGGCAACAATAACAGGATACAGGGGGCCTACCACACGAGTTAAAGTAAGGCCGTAGTAGTTGTGGAAGCAAGTTGGCTGGCTGCAAGGAGTAGAGCGGCATGTCTCTTCCACATCTGCCATTCTTTACTTCAAGAAGTCTTGGTACTTGGTAGGCCTCCTCGATATTAGTTTATCTTATACAATTAATAACAGAGATTATATTATCAAGGCTAAGACAAGTCTTCGACGAATGCATTTACAAGAGAAAAATTTAATTCATAAATAGTAAAGTACAGTATCTGACATAGTATGAGAGACCTAACGGAGTGCGAGTGCAGCGCGTGAGGTGCCACGTGAGGTGGAAGCAAGGAACTTTGGTGCGAACTTATTCACAAGTGTTAAGTCTCTAATTATTTTGTATTGTTTTCTATTTATGTTGTGATGTTGGTCTTCCAAGTGTTTCGAGTTTATTTCATTTTAATAGTTAATAATATCTACTTATTTAATTATTTTTAATAATGTACGTTGTACAGTGATTTATCATATGATTGTCGTGTGTTTTATGATGCATCTGTATGCCATGTTCGTGTGAATCAGTGGAGTGATACAAAATGTTATCATTTTAAACGATTACTACACTCTCTGTCAGCAAGCGGTCGACGTAGCGACCCAGTTTTAAAACATACTGCTATGGTTAACAAAAATAGCTCAAATCAGTAACGACACTAGATAAATCAATATTTATACGTTATAATCTCATTGTAAATATTAGTCGTATGGTATACTAGCACTAAGTATTCCTGGCTCTCAAAGTAATTAAGTTTTTATTTAGATAATACTAATTATATTATAGATAAAAAGATGAATATATAATTTATACATGTGAAATTTCGGCCAATACAAATGTTATGTATATCAAAATTGTATTTTTTAAATGATCTCTTCGGCGTTAATAGTATTTAGATAATTGCTTTAGGAGTCCGGAAGTGAAATGAATTTATTAAAAGTATAAAACTTAAGAGATATTTTCGCACGGTTAAATATTGTATCTCGATAGGCAAGTAGACGGGGTCAGTACCAAAACCCGGCAGTTTGTTTACAATACCATCTGGAGACAAATTACATAGTATAATAGTGTATCTTATCGATTTGAACTGTTCAGGCTGCCAACACTCAAGCTAGCGGGCTCTGGTACGCTCTCCGCGTAGTCAATTCATCATAATCGTCATTGTTGTCAAACATTTTAACTCATAAATAATAGAACTGTTGTTACCAGTTAGTAGTAATGTACACATATATTTTCGTCCCTAATTTGAATTAGTTATTCTAGACGCCGGCGCCGCGTCACCGGTACTTAGCGACTACTTCGTACCTTTAATTTGTATGCAGGGATGCAGGGTAATTAATTCAAAGTAAGGGCAAGCGATAGGCCTCTATTCTTAATCAGTGAAATTACTATACATTTGTTCCGGATAAACATCGTGTAATATGACCGGTTTTCCAATTTTACAGTATCATTATATAAAATAAAAATATATTTACTAATTCTATGTATCTTGTTGTCAGGTGAATATCATCCAGAGTTTGTGAAAACTTGATTTCTCCTTCGAGCTTTTAGACACGAAACGATTTTGATTCGATTATTTTAACGAAATTAATATGTAGGTTCATTTTTAATCACACGCACTACAGCATATATGTTTTCATAAAATTTCGTAATTCCTCTTGTATACATTTTAGAATGATAATCCAATATAATAATTAATACGTCATCTTGAAGTAAAAATTACGTAAAATCAGTTTTTGCATTTAGTTTGTCATACGAATATTAGAAATCAAGAAATTTGTATGAAAGCATACATGGTGATTTTATTTACACACTTTGTTGCAATATCTTATAAATATATAAAAATAGAAGTTTTCCTTAATGGTTTATGATTGCGATGGTTTGTACTAAATGTTTCAATTTGTTTTTGAACTGTCCATATCTTTAAGTTTGTCTCTTGTTGAAGTAATTCTAGTTTGATGATATGTTGAGTTTTTGAGTGAATGTCTTTTTAGTGTGTTATAGTAATAACAAATATGAAAAATCTTAATGGGAATAACAAGCTGCATATTTCTAGTGCCTTATTGACTTGCAGAACTTAGTGATTACACAATGCATCTGATATATCGCCATAGGTTTACGCTTCCGATTTAATTCTCAGCTCTAGGCTTTGTCAGTCAATAATCAACGGATAATACGCAGTTTTACTTTATTAGACTGAATTAACTATGTTGCTTAACAAGTTAAATGTTATATTTTAAGAAATATTAGCAATTATTTCGAAAGGACATTTTAAATAAAGCATTTCATATTCGTTATTTATTTCTTCTACATAAGCTATTAGTGTAATTGTTTAGTCAAAATGGTAAATGTAAATATCTTGTTTAGAAGATTTATTTAGATTTTAAGTGTTCAATTTAATGTATATTAGATTGAATTAGAAAGAAACAATCATAAGAAAAAATGAATATCTCAATCAGTAACCACTTTTACATGAGCAAGTTTTTTAAATGTTTATGAATCCAACTATCGGACCAATAAGTGGCACTTTAAATTTAGACATTGTAATCAGCAAACCAACTGTGAGCAGGTAATAGAAAACCAACCCATAGTGTTGTGGACAGTTTGTTCAAGCATATTGGATCATTGTATGAACTTATGTTAAAACATAAAAACCTCGAAAACATTTTATGTATTTTATTTTTTGATACCCTACCTTAGTTTAAGATTATTAAACAATGACTAAGCATCTATTGAGTACCATAAAAAAAAACGGGTGAAATCCTGTTGAAGAGGGTTTAGTAACCTAATGAAAACAGGTGCTTGTCCTAAAATCTGTTTATCTAAAACAATAAAAGCAATTTGATATTAATGTATGCACAGATTTTTTTTTCAATCAATAATAAAATTAAACAGACTAATTGAAACAAACTATTTTATTGCCTAAAAATTTTAACAATTATTCAATTTCCTTATCTAAGTCTGGTGACATATCTATAGCCTTAATTAACAAATTAGGCTTTTCTTGTTCTAACATTGATATTGCAGCTTGGAGTGTAACATTAACACCTGGGTCTGTGATAACCAAGAATTTGAGTGCGGGCATTCTGGTCAGAGCAAAGACACCCCCGACACAGAGATTACAACCACTTATGTCCAGATACTCAAGTGATTTCCCATTCTGACCTGCAATGCGGTCCAGACACCACACATCAACAAACTTGTTATTCTTTAAACACAACCATTTGAGGAAATTGAGGTTTTTCATATTCTGTATTCCCTCATACCGAATTCCACCATATAGAAAGTTTGTGCAGTCAATGGCTTCCACAAAATTTCCGTCCACAAAGTGATTGGGCAGCTTTAAATTTGAAGCATCACCTGATACCCATTCTTTTGAATCCTTTAATCTGAAACCAAAGCGTAATAATTAGAGTCGCAAAACGATATATAGTAAAATTATATCATGCTACATAAACTTACTTAACAGCGGCTTGTCTGAATGTAAAAAAATGTAGTGCAGCTAAATTGGATCCAAGAGTGGCCACTCGAGTCGGTAAAAACTTTTGATTCTCAATATCCTGAAGTTCTTTCATTTCTTTCCACCAATTTTTTATTACTTTCATATTTAGCTGTGGTATTTTTGACATAATGCTTAGGATATCTGGGTTTGGATTTTTCTCAACAAAAACGGACAGTTTTGATCTAAATTCACCGTCCCGTTGAAGCCAAGGTCTTCTCCACTCAGGGTAGGGCTTCCCATGTACTGTTCGTTCTTTTGGTCCTTCTTCATGACGCTGGTAAATAGATTTTTCGCAGTAATTGCGAGCGATGGAGTAAGCCGACCGATAGCACTTTGACTTTAAAGTGAGGGACATTTTACAGCTTGTTTATTTTTTGTCCCTTTATGAAATATACAACTAGTTAATTCATAACACAAGTTATTGCTTCTTCTTTGGAAAGTTATGATTGAAAATATTTTGTTTTTTAGGTTACTCCAATTTTGACAGAGGTTATTATGTCATTGATGACATTTGAACAGCTGTGTTTACGAAGTAACTAATAAAAAAAATACATAATGAGTGTTGGTCTGACCGAGACCCAGTATCTATTTTCACAAGATGCACAAGGGCCTTTGACAAGGGTATCTAAAAGACGTGACAAAAATCGTTTTTGAAATGTATCGAGAAATGAAATGAAAAACGAATGTTCCTATAGGGACACTCAGAATACTTATTATTGGTGTTAAAATATTATTTCAAGTATTAATTTAAGCACAAACCTCAGCAAGACCTACATTTCTTAAAAGCATGTCCCGTCAGTTTTCATCTATTTCGTAAACTCGCGAGCAATATTCATAAGATCATACTTACAATTTCGCAAACTTTGTAGGACTTTAGCTTTTGGGAAATGTGGTCGGAATAGCAAGCTTTGCTCTATTTTAATATAATTAATTGTTAAATGTTATCTATTACATTGAATATAATTATTATCTATGTATGTGTGTTACGACTTTTACGTTACTTATATTTTTTTTTCCCTGCGGATAAATCGATAAAAAAGTTAAATTGAAAATGTAATTTGATTACGTGACGGTAATATGCTGTTCGGTACATAACTTTTTAATTTTCGTAATAAAACTAACTTCCAACAAATAAAAAGCAGGTAATGTACTTACTACAAAATCCTAGGTAACACATGAACCTGCACGTAAGTGCTTGGCAGGTTTTTATTTCCCTCTGCGGAAAATTTAATTATGCCGTCGTCACGTCTTGAACATAAAAGCTTAGGACTTTTTGTTTTTCTAGTTAAGGTAGTAGGTACTTTCATTTCGTCATACTACAACACGTCAAAAACAAAATTTGTTATGGAATCCATTAATTGCCTTAATGACAAATTAAAATAATTATGTATGGTCTGGTAGGTACCTTAGATTTACTTTTTTATTTTCTAAAATTTTGCATTAAAGTGTCGTGATGTTTTCAAGACTTACAGGTGCAAATCAAATACCTTTGCCTGTCTTAAAAAAGTTATTTTACGGTTTAAGAAGCAGTAAAAACAAAAATAAAAAAGATCAGCGTAATTGGATGAATAAAGTATTGTAAAGTGAAATTTGTAAAATTATCTACGTTTTCTTGAGAAATTATCTCTTTCTCTGAATCTCACGTTGTTAAATCAGATTGTAACAACATAATAACACTTAGTGGATTAGTTTATAACTGAATCCAGATGATGTGTCGGGTGTGGGCCGGGACGCGAGTGCAGTCGCTAACTTAGTGTGACATACACACTAATGGTGGAAGACGGTGACTCGTTAATCTTGATTTAAAGCTGAGCTTTCACTGTTGATGCCGCAGTATTTTTGTTAATGGTCTTAAAAAAAGTTGGAATTTTGAGGTTAAATCATTAGAAGCGGCCATATTATGAACATTTTAAAATAGACTCGTATTAAAGGCAGCTCGTATTCAAATCTGTATACACGAGTACCTACTCAGTGAAGGTATTTTAAAATGTCTTTTCGTCTATATCTCTCTCTACATGTCATTCTTTTGTGGGCCAAATTAAAATTATTAATTTATTAACGGTTAACTTGCTCGAGTATTTATCGGGATTTGACTAGTTTCGATTTGACTTTGTTAAATTAAATTAAATGCTATCGAATGTTTACTGTTTGTTACTAAACCTAATTCCAGTCTAGGTACATCTTCAGATTACTTTTATGTTAACATTTGATCGACTTAAGTTCGCCACGTTAGAACTTTAGCAGCAGATGTTAAGTAATGTTCTTTATTAAAGACTTTGTGGGATCGCTCGAACTTCCGAACTTTTCGGTACAAAAACATTTTATAACTTAACGTGGTAATTGTACAGAATAAAGTGCGTTCAAATTAAAATCGTTCCCTCGTAATTGTACATTTCGACGCTCAATTTCGGCGAAACGTACCTCTAATGTGTTACAGTAACGTTTGTAAGTACTAAACTTCGGTTTAATTTCTGGTACAGTCTACCACATACGGTAATACCGACTGGGACGCGGAATCCGACCTTGCTCTTTAAGAGAAAAAGGACGGCCCAAAGTAGATTCAGGAAGCCAAAATTTTCTGGCGATAAAAATGGTTGCAAGCGTTTTCATTTAAGCAAAAACCCGTTACTTCATATGTTTTCAATATTTTTGTACCTATATACATACGCTGTTAAAGGAGAGTATGTTTAAAAACATAATTTCGATTTCTAACTGGAACTAAAGGTAACCCTACTGTCACTACTACTGTTCTATACTTTTCTATCAATTGCGTCGCTGTATTCGTAGCTATTTTTTTTTTCAAAGCAGTAAGGTCAATTTTCCAAGTCATTATTTCCACAGATATGAGTTTGATGATACCACGCCAAGTCGCACGTTGGTTCTCAGTTTCCAGAAGTCACAGATTGTTCCCGAGTGTGGCGTCTGTTAATTCAATTCGCCGAGTAATGAGCCAAGGAGGCCACGTACAGTAATAAGTAAGATTTTAATGCAATTTTATTTTATCTAGAGTGTTCTAGGAGATTAGGTAGCTGTGCTAATACAATAAAAAGTTCACTCGAAAATTGATGGAAAACTGGTTATAAAGTTTAATATCACCAGTAAAGTTGAAAGCCTGGCCTAAATCATATGGTAAGAGCTAAGATTTTTTTTTTGAAGTTGCTTAAATTCTTAAGTTTAAATTTGGTAAGCTTCTTGCGTCACTGGTTTAATTTGGTAACGAATAAAAATCCGTGTGAGCTTTTGAAACGTCATCTGTTCAATCTACAGGCAGATACAGAAACAAGATTTAAGCTTAAAAAGTACTGTGAAAGCTATTTGTATGCACCTTGTAAAACGATATTAGGTACAATTAATTGTTTAAAAAATTACATCCTTTAAATATTCTCGTAGCATTACCACATTTTAGATAACAATTTGAATCCGATTGTTTATTCAATATGTTCCGCATTCATAAAGTATTTACGTATAGGCTGAATCAAATATCTTCGTTATTTTCATTAAAGGGAAATTGGTTCACAAAAAATCACGATGCGATGACTATTGGTATTCGACTCACGTCGGTACGGCATGCTTTTTGCGAATCAGTTCAACAAACGTTTAAATTGTTGAGCAAATTACTAGAAACTGGATCTACCAACATGGATCAAGGTGATATGGTAGGTGTGGGAGCAAGATAGCGCTCTATGCCGTTCGATAGCGTGTATTGCGCTGTCACGTTCCCACATCTGCGATAGGTAGTTTTACTGTAAGCTTGGCGGTAGGGGGTAGGTTCGACAATACTACTGTTACAATATTGAATAACTATGTCGTTGCGAAACGTATTTCAATCTGCACGTCGGCCATTAATTGCGTGTTTGCCTGGAACCTGTGCGGTCGTTAGTCAGTTTATTTTCGTATGGCATTCTGTTATTTGGATATGTGACGATTCACTTAAATATAGATGATAAATGATGACACTTTCAGTTTTTTTTTGTTTTTTTTTTAGAATTTGTTATCTAAATTGAAAGCATAAGGACGTGACCCTGGGCACCTACCACCAATTATGGAAGTCAGATGATGGCTGTCATGAGTGTTATGGAAAAGGGACTCCGCTTCCTATAGTGTGCCTGTAGTACAGTCCTTCCTATAGTGTCTAACAGTCTATAGAGTAACATTGCTAACGTCAATAAATAACTCTGAAATGCATGAACATGTCATTTCATTTTGAAAGGTCACGTGAATTTTTGTAAGCGATTTTTATTGACGTAGAAATGACACTTGACTTTTACTTAACGAAGTATTTTAGGGAAAATAGGTCAACAGAGTGACAGTAAATATTATTAATTTTAATATTATCCGTCCATTCAGCAATCATACTGACATTATCTCTTTTGAACAGACATTATAGACCACCAATCATGCCACCATACCGCAAATATAAATAAATAAATAAATAATAAATAAATAAATGCGGACAACATCACATACATTGATCTGAACCCAAAGTAAGTTGCTAAAGCACTTGTATTATGGAATTCAGATACAACGAAGGTACCACAAACACCCAGACCCGAGAAAATGTAGAAATAAGAATTTTTACATTGACCCGACCGGGGATCGAACCCGGGACCTCAGAGCTAGCGACACCTTGAAACCGGTGCGTACGCCACTCGACCACGGAGGTCGTAAATAATGAATGTCGATAAAGTATTCAACAATACAACATGTCTACGACGACGATGACAATAACATCGTGTGATAAACCACCCAATCATCGTAACTCGAGCAAACAAATGTCCAATACAAGAGCCGTCGACATATAACAAGTGTCATAGTATAGAATACGAAGGGCTCATCTACATAAGTAGATCACAAACTGCCACTACGAAACCATAAAAGAAAACTGTTATTGTTGTTAAAGCGAGACGGTGATACGTGCAATGTAGTGCGTTGTCTCGCTTCCACAACAACAGTTATGTTTTAAAAGTTCGTGGTAGGTGGAAAGCCTGATATTTCCGTGCCGTTTGGCGGCAAACGCATGGACATGATTAAGTTAGCATTATTGTGTCTTCAGAAGCATATTTCAGTTGGTCGAGCATTATTCGCACAGTTGGAAGCGAGCCAGCCTCCCGTGATGTATGTCTGGGTTACTTCCGGCCTATTAATCATAATTCAATAATGTCGGCCAATGAATTGCCCGTTTTCGGCTCTCATGCCGTTTTAAGAGGGGATACGCTTTGTAAAAGTCGTTTTTGTGAGGAAACTTTTGGGGAATTTACGTAAGTGTAGTCACAATTTATGTTTCGTACTTTGCTGGCTTTTGGCTACTATTTTCTGCTTACATATTTGTAGTTACGAATTCTCTTACAAAGAATCATTGTTCCTTATTGCTGGTCTAAAGATTTGCTTTATTTACATTTCTAACCCAAAATGAACTAAGAAACACAACAGTTCGTGTAACCTGCATCGTTAACTGTTGTCTAAATTAATTCGCGTCGTTCAATGTGTTGTAGTAATTATCGGCTGGTCTGGTTCCCATTGTTTTTGTTTAATTGAATCAGGCTCCGATCTCTCGATAAGGGCGGCTTGTTCCGGGAAACGTCGGGGCAACGAGTTAGTGTTGCGGTAACTAGTTGTTTGTTTGTTGTTAAAACTGTACATTGGTATTGTTTTGATGAGTGTTCTTGATTTCTGTTTCCTGTATCTTTGCAGTGATGGAGGACAGGGAATGAGGCTTTAACACTTCTGTCATAGTTCAAGGCCAGGATGTATGTAAATTGTGGTGTTAAGCCCATTTCACTATGCTTGGAATGGTTTGTTTGGGATAATTTAGAAGCTCAATAATACTTTTTCAAAACTTTCGAAAACAATCAAACAAAATGACCTCCAAAATTGTATAATGTAAGTACGAAGAAATAAATAAGAAAACACAGCTGTTCTGTTCGTATGCCTTAGATTTTCCCAGATAATCCTATACAAAAAATCACAAGGAGGTATTATCAACATGCAGTAAATCACGGATAAAAGGGACGCCAATTTTTCACCAGGGATACAATAGTTTCTATATTAAATCTGAGTAAACATTCCAAATAAATATCATCCCTTATCCATTAATCTTGGTACTTTATTGATGCTGACTCCGCTGATCTACTGGTTCGCGACTCATAAACAACGCTTTATACTTTTTTATTTTTATTAAAAGGAAATTAAACGCGTAATGGATGTACGGAATTAAGTTATCTCAGTTTATTACTTCAACGCTATGGTTTTATTACGTTTTTTATTATTATTCTATAGTTTTTTATTAACTTTAGATTGTTGGAACGGTTTTTAGAATTATCGTCTTGAGAATAATATTGCATCATTAAATGTTTATTTTAAAATCTCTTTCAACAACTCCAACTTTTCTCGTAATATACGAAACAATAGGAACATTTAATGTTTTCGTATATTTGCCTGTCCAAATACAACAAACAGCGATGTTATCAAAACCAAGCTACCATCCCATGTAGTCGTAAAACATGTAAGTTACAACACATCTCATCTCCGTAACACGACACTAATACCGCCCCGCGGGCTCACAAACTTTAAAATGAGCCATTTCAAAACAATATCTGACGGAGATTTCCCGAAGGGCGTACCTTCATACGTTCAAAACTATGAGAGGCGTGAAATATGTAAAACACGATATCGACACTCTTTAAAAGCTGACGAAAATAAACGAAGCTGAAATATTGTAAACGTCTAGACAGACCCTTTTGGTTCTGTAACTCTTTTTACCCGTAATTTTGACATCTAGCTGCTACAGATAGTTACGCATAGCGAACCCTTACCGCGTACCCTGTTGGTACACTAAGTAATGTCACGCCACTGGTATTGTACACCAATGGATACATTACTAATATGCAATTTGTATAAAATTAATGACCACTGAAACAGTTAGACTGATCACTTGCAGTGAATCAGGCCCACCGTGTGACCATACATGGACACACACCAATAAAGGTTTAAGCATTATAAAAACAAATGTAACATAGTTTAAGTTGCTCATTGTAATTGTAAATCTTGTACTTATAACACGTGTATTCTTTTAAATAAATATTCTTTTATAAAAGTATCGCTCCGTTCATATTTGACTGGCGCAGCCGGGTCGGATTAGTAAAGTCGCGAAAAGTGAACGTTAATAGACACGCAAATCGGTCGTAACGCCTCCTAGACGCATTGACACTAATTCCGTAAAGAACCTAACAAATAAATTCGTCAACGAACGTAACTTGTATCACAAGAAGCAACTACATTAGCCGGCATGGGATCGAGCAAATTGTGAGTAGACCCTTTACCCGCATTCCTCATCCTTGTCTATTCCCATCCACGTTTAATTGGACAAAAATCGCCACTTTTACGTAAACTTTGTGTATTTTCGCTTAGCAATCAGTGAATTACATAGTCTTAGTTTTAGGATATCGTAATTAGACTAAAATCGCTCATTACGATTAAATTTGATGTATTTTCATTCAACAATTAATGAATTACATTTGTTTTAGTTATTAAGTGCGTAAACAGACAAGAATCGCTTTTTACGTTATTCATTTATTTGATTAAATTTTATAAACTTTCAATATGAATCAGATCCAGTAGATTCCGAAAGAAATACAGAGTATTATTCCAAGGTTTGACGGAGACGATAAGTTGCTAAACTTATTCATCTCCAAGTGTGAATATGTAATTAGAAGTTTTCGTGGGGAAAGTAATCCAGCACAGCAGGTTTACCTATATCACTGTATAACGAGTAGATTAGTAGGTAAGGCAGCCGTTTTAGTAAGCGAGCGCGAGAATGTAAGTACTTGGGAAGAATTAAAAGAGTTGTTCGTTCAACACTTTGGTGACCCTAGGTCCGAAGCATGTATTAGCATAGAATTAGAAAATATGAAAATAAAACAAGGCGAGTCCTATATAGATTTTTGTCACAGGATACAAAATGTTAGGAGCTCACTAATCTCAAAAATTAATTTGTTAACAGATGAAGGTCTCAAAGCAGCAAAATACATCATAGTGAACAATACGTCGCTTAGTGTATTTATGTATAATCTACCGGAGGATTTGATAAAGTTTGTAAGGCTAAATAAATGTACCACGTTAGAATCCGCGTTAAGTGTTGTCACAGAAGAAGTTAACTTTCAAACGCGATATAATGCAAAGAACAAAAATAAGAACGTTAACCATAATCAGCCGACAACATCTAAATCAAACTTTATAACGCCAACGCAACAAAAGTTCGGTTATTCGCAAAATAATACGCAGTTAAAGCCCCAACAACCGTTTAAACCCAATTTTATACCAACACCTAATAATCAGAAATTAGGAAACCAACAACCTCATCAAGGTTTTAAACCAAATTTTAACCATAATAAACCTTTCATAAATCAACCACAGCAGTTCCCGCGAACTTTAAATAATTATAAGCAATCAGGTTTCTTTAAAAGTAATCCCAACCAACAGTTCCGTTTCGGTATAAATAACCAAACACCGAAGCCGCACAACACGGACGTTTCGATGCGGACGGTACGTAATAATATGCTCAACGACGACGAACAGAACGACTATGTCGATTGTGAGTACGAATATGAGCAAAATTACGACGAAATGTGTAACGAGGAACAATACGAAAATACTGACGATACTGTAAATAACGAAGAGGAAAATTTTCATATACTGGCCTCACCGATATCCCAACAGAGATAATTAAATTAAATTACTGCGGTTTAAAACTACCACACATCTATTTACCCGAGATAGATTCCATTTTCTTACTAGATACAGGAAGCACGCGTTCCTTTATCAATGAAGAATTAGCCGATAAGTACTTTCAAGAATATAAATGTATAGAGCCCTTCGAAGTTATTAGTACGCATGGTCGCAGCGCGCATAACGAAGTCGCATAAGTATATGCCACTTACGGAAACGTTTAAAACTAATATCCAACATAAGTTTTGCATTTATAACGTAGCCCATGCTTACGATGGTTTAATAGGATCAGACTTACTAACAAAATTAGAAGCCTCAGTAGATATGAAAAATCGTGTTTTAAGAACTAACACTACTAATATCCCTATTATATACGACCCCTCTTATCAGATTATAATACCGCCTAGATCAGAAATTAGAGTCAAAGTCCCTACCATGTTAGAAAACGGTGACGCAATATTAAATTATACTGAGTTTTGCCCAGGAGTCCGTATGCCTGACGCTATGGTCAACTGTGTTAACTCATTTGCGCAAACTGTCATACAGAACACTACCGATACCGAAATGACTTTAACCATAACGAAACCTTTTAGAGTATATAATTTAGAGAACAAATTAGAAACGCGTAGTTCTGAAATAAATCATTTAGACTCCGATCTAGACTTAGAAGAATTATTGCAAAATAACTTATCTAAGTTACGGTTAGAACATCTTAATGAGGAGGAAAAATCATTGATTAAAAATTTATGTACAGAATATAAAGACATTTTCTATTGTGAACATGTCCCCCTGTCGTTTACCAATCAGGTAAAACATAAAATTAGAACTAAAAACGAAGACCCAATTTATATACGTCCATATAGACATCCAGTTAGCCAAAATGAGGAAATTAAAAATCAAATTAATAAGCTGTTAGAAAATAAAGTGATAACCGAATCACATTCTCCATGGAGTGCCCCGGTACACTTAGTGCCAAAGAAAGCGGACGCTTCTGGAATACAGAAGTTTCGTATGGTCATAGATTATAGGAGACTTAACGAAATAACTGTAGATGACAAATATCCATTACCTAACATAAGCGATCTCTTCGACAAGCTAGGTAAAGCATCGTACTTTACAACGATCGACTTAGCTAGCGGTTACCATCAGATCGAAGTAGAGAAGGAGGACCAGTCCAAAACTGCGTTCACAACACAGTCAGGACATTACGAGTTTACACGTATGCCCTTTGGTCTTAAGACGGCACCAGCAACGTTCCAACGTGCTATGGACAACGTCCTAAGAGGTTTACAAGGCATACATTGCTTAGTTTATTTAGACGATATAATAGTTTATTCCACAAGCCTCCAGGAACATATTAGTAAACTTAGGAAGATATTCGATAGGTTAAAACAAACCAATTTAAAAGTCACATTAGATAAATGCGAATTCCTTAAGAAAGAAGTCTTATATTTAGGACACACAATAACTAAAGACGGATTAAAACCAAACGACGATAAAATTAAAGCAGTACTCAAGTTCCCTTTACCTAAAACAACAACAGAAATAAAGAGTTTTCTAGGATTAATAGGATATTATAGGAAATTCATTAAAGACTTTTCTAAAATAACGCAACCTCTGACGAACTGTTTAAAAAAGAAAAATAAGGTCGTAGCATCTAAAGAATTTATCGATGCATTTGAAAAATGCAAAGAATTGTTAACGAGTGCACCTTTATTACAGTACCCTGATTTTGAGAAGCCTTTCTTATTAACAACAGACGCGTCAAACTTTGCAATAGGAGCAGTCCTATCACAGGGACCTATAGGCAGTGATAAGCCAATAGCTTTTGCAAGTAGAACATTAAATGACGCAGAGACACGATACAGCGCTATCGAAAAGGAATTACTAGCGGTAGTCTGGGCGTGCAAGCACTTTAGACCATATTTATATGGAAAGAAATTTACTATCATTAGCGATCATAGACCATTAGTATGGTTAAACTCAATTAAAGAGCCAGGTAGTAGACTCATTAGGTGGAGACTCCGACTATCCGAATACGACTATGAAATAAAATATAAACCCGGGAAACAAAACAGTAATGCAGACGCACTATCCAGAGTGAGAGTTAACGCGTTGGACGACATATCTATGATAGTTAACATCGATAAACAAGTTAGTCCAAAGCCGATTAGCATCTCGTCAGACGAGGAAGATAGTAATCCTATTAGTAGGACCAAGTCGCCATACTCTATTCCATCAATAGGAAGTGAAACGATCACAGCTTCCGAAGGAGCCGACTCTTCCTCTATAGTAACCGTACATTCCGAGTTAAACACAGATACCTCAGGTATACCCATTCTTAACGAAGCCATAGATACAAAGCCTAACCAAATACTTGTCTATACGTGGCATAAAAACGAGTATAGCGTTAAGAATTTGTCTAGAAACAAACAAAAGATTACGGAATTACATATCCCAGTAAATAATCCAGAACTAATTAAAAATTATTTAAAAGAGTATATTCGCCCCAAAGTTAAATATTTTATTTACTTTGAAGACAACAGGCATAGGCAACAGTTTTCTAATATTATTACGACATTATTTAAAAAGGACACTGTTAGATTTTATGAATGTACGCAAAGAGTAGTTTACGTCGACGACGAAAACGAACAGAGAGATATTGTCTTAAAATATCACTCCGGAAAAACATGCCACCGTGGTATTAAAGAAACCGTGTCTCACTTGAAACGTACATACTATTGGAACAACTTAGACCAAACCGTAGCTAGTATTATAAACTCGTGCGAAGTTTGCAAACGAATGAAGTACGATAGAAAACCTTTAAAGCCAGAGTTACAATTAACGCAGACTCAAACCAAACCCTTTCAAGAGATTTTCATAGATTTATTTTCAATAGAAGGAACTTATTTCCTCACTATAATAGACGCCTTCAGTAAGTTAGGACAAGCGCTAGAGATAACAAATAGGTCTACACCGGAAGTTGTCCGAGCGTTTGTTAAAATACTTTTCCTTATACGGGATACCATCGCGCATTAGTGCAGATCCGGGCACCGAGTTTAATAATAACTTGCTCAAGGAAATGTTAGATTTTTATAAGATCGATCTACATATTACGACGCCGCATAATCCTAACTCAATGGGTCTCGTAGAGAGATTTCACTCGACTATAATAGAAATATACAGGTTAGCTAAATACGAAAGGAAGGTTACAGACGCTGTGTCCGTTATGACATATGCAATTATGTCTTATAACCAGTCGATACACTCTACCACTGGTTTAACACCATTCGAAGTAGTCTTCGGACATACCGATGCCTCGAATACTTTCGCTGTTAATTTTGATAAAAGTTATACCCAACAGTTAGTTATTGATCATGCCAAACGTACTAAATATCTTTATAATTACTTAGCAAATAAAATGTTAGAGTCTAAAGAAAAAATTAAACTGAAACGAGGCGGAGAGAAACAGTTTGATATAAAACCAGGAGACCAAGTCTTTATTAAGGGAGTTAATACTAGGTGTAGTAAGGACAAAGCTAGGTACCATAAGGCTTTAGTGAAACAAAAGATAGATAAGAACACAGTAGCGATAGAGACCCACTTAAATAAGAACAAGAAAGTCCCAGTTAAAGATATTAAACGCCCTTCACAGGTTCGTCCTGGTGATGATGACTCAGACAGCCCTGAGCCTGGCGCTTCAGCTACAAAGGATTAGGGATAACCCAGGAATTCTCCCAGTGAGAGAAGGACAAGGTTATTTAAGCCTATATAATTGGCAAATTATTAAAATTTTAGACTTAGACTTAGTGAATAAAAATTTAAACTATAATATAGATAAATATGTAGAGATAACTAATTTTATGAAAACTAATTTAGATGTTTACACTTTAGATGGTAATATTGTCGATGCTGAATTACAAACCCAGTATATAATGAATACCACCATACAAAGATATTATCAGCTGATTCCGAATATTAGAATTAAAAGAGGACTTATCAACTCCGCTGGATCTCTGATTAAGGCAATCACTGGTAATCTGGATAATAGCGATGCGATTAGGTACGATAGCTTAATAACTAAAATACAGTCGAAACAACATGCGATGAATAATAAAATTACCTTAATTTCTCAAATGGTAGATATATTTGCAAACATTACCAATGCAACTAGAAATAACTTTGTTATATTAGAGAAAACCATTCAAGAAATAGAGGAAATTTTAAATAAAACTCAATTTCAACAAATTAAGAGCCGTGTGTTAAATACTTATAACTTATTAATACATAACTTCCAAATATTGTTAACACGTCTAGACGAAGTCGATACAGCTATCTCATTTAGTCGAGTAAATGTACTACATCAATCAATTGTAGACACCAAGGAATTATTTAGTATTTTAAAAAGTATAGAAAAAACAGATATGTTAGCTTTTCCTGTAACTATCGAGAACTTGGTTAAGATTGAACATTGTATTGATATCAAAGCTTATGTGAAAGGCACACAAATAACTTTTATTATGATAGTACCGATAGTCCAATTAAATGTCTACAATTACTATACCCTACATCCATTCCCTATGTATAATTCCCGTCTTAACACCTCAATCCTACTAACTCCTAAACATTCCCATATCCTAGTAAAAGGGTCGAATACAGTGTCGCTCTCCCAGCCCTGCAGAGACATAAGTGAAGGAAAGTTTCTTTGCTATGATAGCAACGTGTCGCTCGAGGAAGAAAACACATGCATCAAAGACTTGATGACATTTTCTACGCAAATAACATCGTGCCGACCTCTTCGTGTTAACTCATCAGATATTAAGATCAAGAATATACAGCCGAACTCTTGGCTCGTATACACAAGCTCACCGACCTACATCAAGGAAAATTGTGAAAATGAAATAAGTCACCACGATATAATGGGAACTTATATCGTAACTATTGACAATGCTTGCGAAGTGATGATAGGAAAAATCACCTTAAGAAGACGTAGTCTGCAAGCAGCGGACATCGCCATTCGTAGCACGCCTACGATACATCTGCCTAGCATCGTGACATCAGAAGACGTAGCTCTACGTAAACCTATTAATCTGGACGAAGTGAATTTAGAAAACTTGCAGTTTTTAACCCATGTATTGAAAGACAACAGTGAAGTGATCAGCAGTGACAAACTGCTAGTGAATATGAATAGTGTAAGCTTAGGAACTATTATACTATACATAATTTTAGTTTTAATATTAATTGTGTTCTTGTACCGCAAAAGATTTTGTATTTCGCGTAAATTTAACCAAAATCAACATCAGAATCAATCTCAGAATTCAGATGATGATTTTGTACCTATGGAGGGAGGAGTTACGCATAGCGAACCCTTACCGCGTACCCTGTTGGTACACTAAGTAATGTCACGCCACTGGTATTGTACACCAATGGATACATTACTAATATGCAATTTGTATAAAATTAATGACCACTGAAACAGTTAGACTGATCACTTGCAGTGAATCAGGCCCACCGTGTGACCATACATGGACACACACCAATAAAGGTTTAAGCATTATAAAAACAAATGTAACATAGTTTAAGTTGCTCATTGTAATTGTAAATCTTGTACTTATAACACGTGTATTCTTTTAAATAAATATTCTTTTATAAAAGTATCGCTCCGTTCATATTTGACTAGATACATATTTTGTGGCGTAGACTGTAAATCGACGCTACGGCGTAGATCAGTAGCTACGTCGTAGCCTAAGTTGAGTGAGATATCGCAAATACTCATTGTATATTCAGAAAGGGTTCTGTAGCGATTTTTAGATCTGTATAAACTTTTATACTTCAAGACTTGTCTTACCTACATCTATTACATATCAGTACTACTACAAATCACCGTTAAATAAAAGTAAAGCAAAAATCATTCCCATGTCAAGTCGTTCTTTCTTTCAAAGGATCCTCTAGTTATAGAATAGGACCGACATTTACGCATCTATCAACAAATGTAAAAGGTAGTATAGGCTTAAATTAAAATTTCTATATTTAAATGTTTCACACAGCTAAGACATCAATTGACGACAATACTTTACTCGTAACAATAATGACTGTCAAATTACAAGTGTGAATAGTCATTTAACTCCTATTGTTATGCATATTTTTCTTTTTTTACATACACAATCTTAATTAATACTTACCAATAAACATGTATAAATGAATAAACCAGTGTTTATAATAAATGGCTTCGTAGATGCTTTAGAAGGTGTATTTGCTAATATTTCAAGGGGTTCAACTTCCCGAATCGAATCTAACTTTAAGTTACTCTAAGTTAGGCGACGCGTCACCCGATGTACCTTATAGATTGAAAATATTTCACGAATCGCTTTGTTTTCTTACGACGACAGATTTTGAATAGATGGCGGACTATTTTATGTCTATACTAGCTGTGACACATTGTTTGTTTTACTCTTATTGGTCCTGAATCGTTATCTATACTCTATACTAATATATAAAGCTGAAGAGTTTGTTTGTTTGAACGCGCTAATCTTAGGAACTACTGGTTCAAATTGAAAAAATATTTTTGTATTGAATAGACCATTCATCGAGGAAGGCTTTAGGCTACTAGACTACTAGACTAATATTAGCAAAGATACAGTGGAAAATGTGGAAAAAACAGGGCAGGTATAAATCGTAACTTTCTCTTCTTACCACGCGGACGAAGTCTCGGGCAACAGCTAGTTATTCATAAACCGTTATAAAAAAAAATGTATAACATGTGGTCATCGTGAAGTGTCTAACCGTATTATTTTTTTCATGTTAAGATTGTGTTTCATTCGTTTCGAGGTGGGTATTCAAGATTTTATTCCGTGTCAACCGTTCAAGTGCGAGGCAGGTTCGCGAAACAGAACCAATTAACAAAAAAATGTATGTACCCTCAAATTCATTACGATAACGATGCTTAAGTTTGATCTTTATTTTATTATAGTATTTTTTTGTTATAACAACAGCAGTAAAACCTCAAAAATGGATATTTTGAAGTGTGAAAGCTTTATTAGTAAGAAGAAATATAAACACGCGTCATTATTTAAGTGGCGCACCTGAATTAATGGACAAGTAAGTGAGATTTTTCCTATCATGACAAAAACCGCCTTTATGCCACTTATAATAAACACAAAATTTCTCTAATTCGGTAAACAGTAAACAGTAAAAGGTAAACACGCCTATTTATCATAAAAAATCTTCTTGCAACGACAACCACCATTTAACTATCTATTAACCTAATTCGGAAAAATAAGTGCATTACATTAAGGGCCAATAATAAAAACACTTTATTTTTATATTGCAGAAATAAAAGTCGGATCCTTACTTAAATGACCCATAATGATCGGCAGAGATTACCACTGTATTACCATTTCTCAAAGCTTTCGCCTAAAATACTTTTAATTTACGAGTTTCTTCCGAAAGCGGAGTCTAAAACACTTTTTAAGCTGAAAAGATGGTGCAGTTGTGTTGTGGAAACGAGAGGGAGCAATACAATATGTATACGGGCGTCTCTCTTCCACACATAGTATTTATATATTCTTGAATGCAAATCGCCATTATCCTAACGTTACTATTTTGTATTGTGTACTAGATTAGAATGTCAAGATCAATTTATTTTGAGAACACCATTCTAAACAATTTCAAACCCAATTTGCAAGCTGTTAAAGACAGCTTTTGCAAAAAAAAATAAGATGGTATACCTTTTTTTTATAGATTTTAAACTAAAATATCTTGATGATGCATTCCAACTCCATACACACAAATCACAATGTTTGAGAAAATCTGCCCAGGCACAGAAAAAATCTATGTCAATAGTGAATTGACATAGATTTTTGTAAAACCATAACAGACAAAACCGTGTTACTTTATAACCTAAGCATGGATAAATATACTACAGACTCCTTAATTGCTTTATAAATTCAATTAAAATGCCGTAAATACCCAAGAACAGCATCAGGTGTTTTGAGCAACTTAATACACAACGGCGTCTCCAACACTAACAAGCTTAATTCAATTTTGATTGGAACTATGAAATTGAAAGTGATACCAGTGTTGAGGCTGGGCTACACGAGTGTGTCTTAAGTTATGTTTACACAGACAAGGCAATGGTTACTTGGCAATTAATGGTATACTTGAATGTTTGATAAGGATGATACAAGGAATGAATTTGAGTCTTTTTTTATTTTATTTCACTGCTGAGCAGACGCCCCTTCCAAAATATATTAGCAATTGTATGTAATGTATCATGACTTATAGTAGCCGATTGCGCATGCACTCGGCGATAAAATTGTTCAATTTTCGAAAGAAAACAAGATTAAATAACCTATTATGTCATATGGATTCCAAATAATAGAATCTGAAATTGCCAACCCGCAGAGAGCTAGCGTGATGATCAATGTTCAAACCTTAGCAAAACGAAGAGGCCTGCGCCGAGCTGTTGGACGTATAGACTAATACCATTTAAAGGGGATTAACTAAAAAAAATAACCGTTAACTTTACACAAAATATAGCGTCAAGTTACTCGAAGAACATAAACCGTATTTATCCGTTCTCCAAATATGTGCAGATCCAACAACACAATAGAACTATAACAACATGTTTTTAAGTGAAATAAAAACATTTGTAAAGGAACTTTTTCAATGAAATCAGTACGGAGTTTTCAGTCCATTGAATCGGTATTAAAACGATTGTATCAGCTTAATGATCAGGCTATATCTATCTACTTAGTTTTGATTTTATTGTTTTGAATGTAATTAATGTAATTAATATTATTGAGGCTAATTTGCAACTGTACCCAATTGTATTTAATTTCCTATTGTTATTTATTTAAAGCGTTTTGTTTTATGGAATTAAAATAGGATAGAATAGAATAAAATAGAATATCAACATCACATGAGTAATGGATTTGAAAAAGATAAATAGTTAAATGATGCCAAAATTTGAGGTGCTTTCTTTAACGTACAAAAACCCATAAAATTATGTTTAGTAGTAGTTTAGTTTAGTTTATTATTTGTTGGTATAGTTGCAACAGAAATACGTCATTTGTGTAAATTTCATGTATTTAGCTGCCACCAATTATGAGATACAGTCTGGTGACTGGCGGACTGGTGGCGGTGAGTTCGAAGTGACTTAGTAAGACTAGGGGGTTCCGTTTTAAAACTTGGATACGGACTAATAAAAACAGATAAACACAGTAAGTTGCTTGCTTACAATGATTATTTATAATTTTTGCTGCATTTTTAGATTAATTTGCTAATCATCGGCCAACTGTGTTGGGGTCGGCTACCAGTCCAATCGGTTTCAGCTGAGTACCAGTGTTTTACAAGGAGCGACTGCCTATCTGACCTCCTCAACCCAGTTACCTGGGCGACACGACAGCCCTTGGTTAGACTGGCTGTCAGACTTTTTCAAGCTTCTGACTACCTGTAACGACTGTCAAAGATGTACGAATAACGTGCCTTCCGAAACACGGAGGAACTCGCTATGACAAAGATGGTCACCCATCTACGGACCAACCGCGGCAAGCATAGCTTAACCTGTGCTGGAATCACTTATGCGGCTATAGCTTAGCCAGGAGCTCCTCCCTCCTTAGATTAATTTGCTAATACCAGTACAAAATAAAGTAATTTTAATTTTACCAAACTAGGAGTAGTGGAAGATTAAGTAGCAACTCAACGGCACTGTCAATTTAATTTTCATTCAGGCTGCCGCGACCTGAATTTGTTAAACATGCACTGAAGCTAAAACACCACTTTACCACGAGCTTCTCACTTCAACACAATGTTCTTAACACGTCTGTAAATGTTTTGTTAGAAGGGGGAAGGGGAGGTCAAGTTATACTGGGAAATAATGAAGGTGGAATTTGGATGGCGCAGACAATGTTGGTGTCTTAACATCAGCTGCATTCTATTAAATATAAGCCTTTATTTTCTATTTTCATTATTGCTTGAGCAGTAAAATTTTAGTTAGTTGCTGTTTTTAGTGTTTGTATGAAATTAATTCGAAGTTATTCATGTCATACAAACAATAAAATTCATTCTAACTCATTTTATAGACCCTTTATAAATTCCTTTTCCTAAAAAGGCCTGCGGCAATTCTAATGTCATGAGTTTAACTTAAAATTAAGTAATCAATTACCTATCTTATGGCAAACTTATGTTTGAATGACAATAAGCAAAGTCAGATAAACTAGCGAACTAAAATTTTTATGATTAAATTATGCAACGGTTACTTCACGCGTATTTATCGCGAGTGTCCAATCGCCGACGCGTCAGCTCATGATTAAGGACTCCGGTTGGGCCCGTAAAGAGTCGGCCAATCCTATCACGCGCCTACGACACGGGAGTAAATTGGTGCATGAATTAATAACGCATCATTACGTTACTATACAATTAAATTATTTAACTAAAACCGAGCTAAAAATAAATAAATAATAGATTGCTCATTTATCACAACGCTAATGATTTCATAATTAATACAGTTTAAACAATTAACTGATAAATGAACTATCTATTAAATAGTAATTTATCAATGTTTTATGTGACAACGTGGCGTCTATTAAATTTCATTTTGAATGCCAATTAGTGGCCCACTTTTTACGGCGATAATTAAATATTATCATTATACAATAGAGATAACGTTTTGAATGTGGGTTTAATATAATACGTTTTGATTTAAACATGAGTGTATTAGGTAGAAAGTTTTTAATATATTTTCTATTTTTTTAAAGACTTTAATAATGAGAAAGTTTTCAAATTTTACAGGTTTTTTTTTGTCTATGTTAATACACAGATTTCTCCGACACTTCTGGGCCTGATTTACGTGGGTTTTTTGTTAGATGGGAAATAACTGACATTTGGTATCATAAAGTTTGGTTTAGTAGTGTTTATTTATAATCATTATAATTGCCAATATGAACGACGAAGTTTTAAATTCACTCCTATTCGCTAACATGAATTGCGTAGCCCCCGAGATACAAGGATTAAGTTCTTTAATCCGGTAGACGTTAATTAACAACCTTCCGATTAATTCCATCGATAATAATGAAAGAAGAAACTTAAAGGAAATGACTTAAAACGATAACATCTGCAACAGTAAGCAGAATCTATACTTCTATACTAATATATAAAGCTGAAGAGTTTGTTTGTTTAAACGCGCTAATCTCTGGAATTACTGGTTCAAATTGAAAAATTATTTTTAATATATTAATTATAAATAATAGATCTTTCCTTGAGGCAGGCTATAGGCTATATAAGATCACGCTGCGACAAATAGGAGCGAAGATACAATGTAAAATGTGGAAAAAACCGGGAAAATTATTCATCTTCGAGGGCTTCCGTTCAATAAATCCTAACTTATATCTTCTAACCACGCGGGCGAAGTCGCGGGCAACAGCAAGTATAGAATACAGAGTTCCCTACATCCTGACTTGTTTGTTCCAAAGAGTCTGTGACAAAACTCTTAAACTTCGTACACTTTTGGAGTTTATCCAAAACAGATGAAGTTTAGGAAATTGAATATTTTCCAGCTTCTGTTATTGTGTTTTGTTTTGTTAGTTTTCGAGGTTGATTGGCATATTAGCTGAGTGGTACAACTTTGGTAATAGGAACAATAAGTACTGTTTTACTGGCAGATCGCGAATTTCTGTACACTGAGATTTTCTTTCAGTTCGTTAATTCTCCGGCTCGAAGTTCTGGCTTTTAGTTTCTTTAGTACAAAAGTTTCAAGTACATATCGGCCAGTTCTTACCATGGCCTTATTGAGCTCTGGCTGTTTGAAATAACTTCCGAGCAGCATCTTCTTCTTTTATAACTGGAAAGACAAGACTGCCAATGTATAAAAAAAAACAATGTTAAGTTTCTAAATATAAATTTAGATGATAGTTAATTGAGGTATTATGTGTTATGCTAGGCTAGGTGTAAGTTAAAACATAATCAGAAAGATTTCAAATATTATGAAGTCTACAAATTGAGATAATGGAGTATTCATTATTTTTACGGTTTTCACCCAAAGAGTAAAATTGGAACCCTGTTTTAAAGGCTAAGATGTCTGTCTTCTTAATCGTATATCACCAAATTGTATGTTTTTGTTGTGCTGTTGAATCTTGATAGATAACAATTAAAATTAGGACTGATGAAGTAATATGTTACCGCTATAGCAATAAAGAATTCAGAAGAAAAGATTGTTAAGATAAATTTTATAACCATTTTTTTTAAACATGTCGTGAGTCTGATTCGTACTTCACGGTTTTTTTCGGAGTTCAAGCAGGCTTTTGTCTTGCTTTGCCTTTGTGAAAAAAAAAACACATTAATTACTCAGTTATCAGAATAAGATGCGTAAACAATATTGAGTCAAAATCCATCCATGATCCTTTATAGTTTCTATTTATTTAGAAACAT
The DNA here is from genome assembly GCF_003590095.1 of Trichoplusia ni. Taxonomy (NCBI): domain Eukaryota; kingdom Metazoa; phylum Arthropoda; class Insecta; order Lepidoptera; family Noctuidae; genus Trichoplusia; species Trichoplusia ni. The sequence goes on along the minus strand of NC_039489.1, from coordinate 2,688,894 downwards.
AGACCAAAAAGTCTTTATACCATCCATCGATCACTAGCTTCGTGACGTCACAGCAGGATTTATTTTTATTAAACCGTTACTGATATATTACTGGCCGGTAACAGTTAGATTCGGTCATATATTTCAGTCGGTCAACGAGCTTTGTAAAGCCACGACAGTTACTTCATCATTTTTAGAACATATTAGTTTTGCTCGACTGCAGTATAGCTAAAAAATAGGGGTATGTATTTAACGTGGCCATTTTGACGAGATCTTAAAAAAATAGTTTTTTTTTTTAATAATAATGGTGAATATATTTGTATTATGACACAGAGACTGCTACTGTCTTTAAAATTACTTTTTTGTTCTTTATTTAAAATTAAAATCGTATGGTCGCGTTATATTACAATACGTGTTTTTATCATATTCAGGTCAAAGTAAAATAAAATGACAAAATATAAAAAGTTCTCAGAAAATGAATTCGGTATACAAAGTGCAAAAAAAATTTTAATATAAAGCCTTTTCGGCAAAGTATTTATCTTGTAGTACCTGAGCTTTGTAAAATATGCCAGCGATATACCTATTGAAACATATTGTATGCCTTTTTTTAAATTAATCAAAACAATTATATCTTCAACAATTAATAAAGAATTTCTTAATATTGAAAGCTGTTTTTCCATTCAGCCTATGCCCGTTGTCTTTGTTTGTAACACAATAGTAGGTTCTTAGCAGAGTCTACAAATGCCATCATTTGTTATTGTTAATTACTAATCCACGAATGAATAATAGTGGGAACGTGGCGTTAGTAATAGCCAAATTATTCAAATGATTTATGGGCCTCGGATCCCGCATTCACTGTGAATCTGAATGATATTACACTTGTGCCATAAATATTTGTCTGGTTATTTTGCTGGTACGATTCCGTTTTCAGTTTTTTGTGGCATTTCTATAAATATAACGGTGGTTGTTATTATTTTATTGTTATTCTATACAGGGTAAAAATATACTAAAGTAGAAGGCCATGGTTAAGTGAGAGTCGGGCTGGTAGCATTGAGCGTTCCGTACAAATAATGTGAAATAAAATGAATACCCAACAATTTTATGACCGCACTAATCGTTGCTTAACCTCGAATTTAAATCAACTGTTTGGCTATCACGGTGTATGATTTTTTTTTGCATCTTTATTATCAAAAAATATAAAGATTTTTGCTAAATTTTTCTTCAATACGTATATTAATAGCAAAGCAATATGGAAGTCTTAGAAACGGACGTCATTCTACTACTCCAAAAATCTTACTTAGAAAAAAAAGGTGCTAGCACAATTAAGTGAATTAATTACTCACACCACAAATCAATGGGATATTAATGTCCAATTATCCCCATCTATCTTTCACAAATTCACAACTGTTAAAACAGGCTTGGTTGCACAGCCCAAAATCAACAGTTTAGCGGTATGTAAGCAATGTAATTGTGTTGCCACCTACAGCAGGTCTAATATTCAGTTGCATAGTGCTGCGTGCATTTAATTTTATCCTGAATGGGTCGGGACATGCTTTCTGCCACATGTTTTAGGTAAAGGTTGCTGGTAACTGTAGCGGGTGCAATAAATTACATAAACGACTTTCGTAGCACGGAATTTTATCCCCGTATCGCAGATGTTACAAACTCAAGGTCAATATAAGAGACTTTAGAACATAAAAAACATTTGTGGACCACGCAATTGCTTCATTGGTTAAGAAAACATCTCCTATGACTGTCATAAGAAATAAAAAATGTTTCATTCACAACTACTAGTTCTAAATTTAGTATTTCTATGCATATTTGTTAAAACTCCGTTAAACAGGGAATACATTTCCGAAGAATAAAGATCATCATCGCGTAGCCTTTTCCCAACTATATTGGAGTCGGCTTCCAGTCCAACCGGATTCAGCTAAGTACCAGTGTTTTACAAGGAGCGACTGCCTATCTGACCTCCTCAACCCAGTTACCTACTCAACACCATGCCCTTGGTTAGACTGGAAGAATAGAGATCGTAAGAAAAAAGAAAATTCACAACTACATCTATAAATGTTTGAGCTCGCTTTGTTACAGCGTAGTGGGTGGCAACCTTTATACATCAGCCCACATTGTGTTACCTTAGCCACACGTTCACCGCTAACTCATAGCGACTGTAGTTAACAACTTTTAATTCTCTCCGCGTTACAAATTGAGTTTCTTTGTTAGTTCTCTGCTTAGTTTTTAGCAATGAAGCTGTTGAGACTTAGGAGGAAACGTCAAGTGCAGTCAAATACTCTACGTAAGTTTTCAACACAGTTTCATTGTGAGAAAACTTTCTTTTTGCTCAAAAATATATATGAAGGCATTTTTAAAACGAAGGAAGAGGATTCTGTCTTCTATACTTTTGGAATTTGGAAAGTGTTGTTGAATATTGTTGAATTGAATATGAAAAATACATTTTAGAATTAATTTGACTTTAAGTAAATTCGAACAGTTCTTATTTTTAACCGTGCATTGTTAAAGTCACGAGAAAAGCAAGAGACTTATTTATTTTATTTATTTATTAAATGTTGTCTCTGAAACTCTTCAAATACTCAACAAAGCGCTGTCCCAATAAAATATTCATATACGACTTTTAAACATGAAAACACAGCAACCCAACAAGAATCAGAATCAGTCGTCACACGACACTCACAAATGAAACAGTCTGTCAATTAACGCCTGTACTCGGACCGCACGAAATCAACCGTTTCGCTAATTCGCGGTCCGACAACGGATCTCGATGTCCAATGACACAAAGCTAATTCGGAGAGGTTCATCAGGCCGAATAAAATCTAATTACACATTCGGTGACGGCTTCCAGGGCGTCCTCTGATGTTATATTCAGGTGTAATAACGACTAATCCTACGCCACTCTGGCCAACGCCAGAAATTACCCGCTTTTGTCCGTCAACGAGGGATTTTGGTCACTGTCTATGCATGCATTATATTCTCTTGCATAATGCAAGCCTGCGTGTAAGGACATTAACATGTAGTGCGACTCCAATTAAAATTCTCGCTGCTAAGTTATGCGGTAAACTCTAGGAATTGTGTGAATAAATCTGCTTGGAAATATGTGCATAAAGTGTTCAGTTGAGAAACTATTGAAATCGTTTAAGTTGTTTTAGTTGATTAACAAACAACGATAGAAATTATAAATGTATGTTTTTTCTTGTTTGAATCGCGTAAACGTTGAAAAATTACGAGTCCAACTCACAGCGTTTCTGAAAATAAAGCCGTATACTTTTTAATATTATTTATTACTTACACTTTTACGAATGCAACTTGTAATATGAAAACTAGTTACGTACCGAACACTGAATTACCTAATAGCACTTAATTTCGGAACCCACCTTCTTTTGAATCCGGAACAATTCGACATCGGAAGCTCTTCAATAGTTTTCCAAATAATAATATTAAAGCTATCGGACATTGAAAACGTCTGGCCACTCAAGATGTTGTCATCGAAGGAGATTCTCAGATACGGAAGGAATGCTTCGGAGTACAGACGCTGACTCAGCAGATATTCACTGCAGACTCCAGCTTAAATAATACAGTTACGAAAATGCAAAGAGAGTTCTTCGCTGCGTTTTCTAAGTTAATTTATTTATGTAGTTTTTTAATTTTTATAATGGGCGGAACAAAGTTTCGTATAAGCTTAGTTTGATTACTTATCATTAATTTAATATTCTATTTATTTTGTGCTATAAAACAAAAGTTTTTTTTAGCAATAGACGTTTTTAAAAAAGTTAGAAAACAATAAACATTGTACAATCAGTTTCATTACAACTGACTTAAAAGGATGAAATTGACAGCTGATCGCTGTTCTGATTTGTATTTTACCATCGAAATCTCAAAGTGTAAAATGTAGTATTGTTTATTCATTCAAAGTTATGCTTTTTGCATGAAGTTGAGCTAGCACTAGCTGCATTTTATGCAGCGGGGTTACGTAATGCGCAGCAACATCCGCTGAGATATAAAAACGACGCGTACATTTAATGTAATTAACTGTTTGTAAGTTGTTGCGTATTCCGCGCTCCCCACTTTCTTGTGGATTTAAACAATTACTGTTCATTAGGATGCACACAGCGCGGGCTTTTGTAATGCAAATCCATTGTTTTTGTGCACGGTGTTCGTACACTTTTATGTGAATGTATGTTAGACTTTCAGCTCCATATAATTGTGTATACACTACTCGCCGCCACGTAAGGACGCAGTCGCGCTCTCAAATGAAACGCAATTTCATAAGTGGAATGCACCAGAAAGTACACACGAAGTTCGTCTTAACTTTATATAAAATTCAATATTTCCGAGCGAACCGCGGCTCGGTCCGAGCGAACTCAAACAGTCTCGACTTGGTCGACTCGACTTAAAGGAATCTACCATAAAAATAGTAAACACAATTTCTGGTTGTGAAAAGATAAATCTCGGTCTGGCAAACACGGTGTATCTCGAGGGGCGGAATCGCGGAACTTTGATTTGATTCTTGGAATTTGGCGCGGCATATAGAAAATATTGCAAATTCAGTTTGTTGTGTAGTTGGGAGTGGAGTGACGCCGGGGGGCGCTGCTTGCGATACTTGCTATACTTGCGACACTTGCGATCCTGGTTGTCCTCGTCGTAATCGCATTGGGCGCCGAAGCTGCCTCTTAGTGTTGTGTTAGTATCATCTGAGTCGCGCTACGTGATCCCGAACGCGCCGCATTCTGACTCTACACGACTTGTGGTTTTACGACGACGTGCACTTTCTCTACTACGAATTGTGAACTGATTTTTATTTCTTTTTGGTTTTATTGTGCTTGACTTTGCGTTTGTTTCGATTTGAAAAGCTAATGCATGTTTACTTTTTTTTTGTGACACTCGACTCAAAAATTACCTTTCCTTTTATCCAAAAAGTATTTTGAAATTAACTTCGTTTAGTACCCGTAACTATGATGATGCATTATTGTACTAAACTAACGGTTAGTGTACTTATATTGTTGTTGCCAGCTAGACATTTGAAGTTTGTCAAATAAAGAAATCAAAATATGGACAATACACAAACAATAAGAAAACAAAACCTGTCAAGTCCGAGTCGGTCTCGCGACACTGAGGTTTCCGTACAAATAGGCTTACAAAAGTAGATAAGCAAGAAAAAACTGGTCACCTATCAAATTATCCGCGGCAACCGCTTTACCTAATTTTTTATTGAAATTGTAGATCATCAGTGAAAATTTTAATTGTCTTGTCTCTTGTTTCGTTATATACGTCACTCATTTTTATTTACTACCAAAAATGTGTAAATTCGTCAGCCTTGCAAAACAGTAATTCAGTTCGACTGAAGTGGCAAATTCTGTTCATGTAGTTTACAAGATTTTCTGCACAAAATAGTTCGCTATCATATGCAGGAAAGCTGACAAATCTGAGCTTAGAAAACTCAGTAAGGAACAAACATGTATATAATACGTCCTACTGCTGGGCATAAACGTCTTCTCTTATAGCGAAAGTTTTAGCATTGATCATCTCGGCTGAGTGTGATTTCAGTTTCCAATATTTGGAAACTAATCTTCCTTACGACGTTTTCCTTCACCATTCACCAGTAGTGTCTCACAATAATTAAGAAAATACATAGTCACATTATTACTGTGCCTGTTTTGGGATCGAACCTGCACATCATGCATACAAATCCATGCATAGAATCCCAACTCCACCACGTCCTTATAATATATGTAATGTATATTCCAAAAAAAATGCAGGCATATATTAAATATCTATAATTTTATCCTCACAAAATCCATAATTCATTTTGATATAGTTTTAATATAACACAATACACTCGGTGACACGACAAGTGTCCGGCTTGCTCTAACGGTGCAGAGTGCTTTCCTCCATCCCTCTGGGAGGTTTACTCTGTCAACTAGGGTTACCAACCTCCTATACGTTTAGACCGGCTTGTTACTGCAGATATTTTGAAACGAATTTATCTCAAATATTAATATTAGAGCTCGTTTTATAGGATCAAAATTGCAGCTGTGTAGAGTAGAGTTAAAGTGGATTTTGTTAAAGCGGATGGAACCTAAATTGTTATTTTTTGAAAAAATACAGGTTTCAGAAAAAAGGCTAAGGTTTGTTATTATTGACATGGTTTTTGCTTAGGTCTTAGGTCTTCAGAGCTATAAATTACTTAGTAATGGCTTATACGCAAATAAAAAAATAACTTTCATCGAAGCGAGCGGCCTCGTGCTATGTGCTGTACATCTATGCTTATGATATATGAGCTTTGTCGCAACCCCTTAGTGGGGCCACAGAACAATTATATTATTTAGCAAGTATTTACCTTTATAGATAAATAAAGATTCTTCATTATAAAAGCTCATAAAATACTGATTTTTATTGATCTGTACTGAGTTATATGGAGTCTTTTGAAGGCTTTTTTCAATACGCTGTCTTCCAAGCCGAGTATATTTTCTTGATTCTTTATAAGCTTTCCTTATCCGTGAATATGATATTTCTCTTTAGTTTCTGGCCATTTGTCTTGTTAAACACGAGAGTAAGCCGGTACTTCTGGCACTACAAATGTAAAACGATTTCACAAAATGTTTCGGTAACAATGAGTTATAGTAAGGAATCTGGTGTTATTCTTTTATTTGATTCACTTGATTGCTTGTGATTCTAGTTTCACTCAGATATGTTATAATGGCATTTTTTATCTCGCTATAAATATAAAATTTAATTATTAAATGATGTAACGGTTTACTCACGCGTATTTATCGGGGTAGCCCGACTAGTTTCGGACCCAACCGGAGTCCTTAATCATGAGCAGACGCGGCGGGATCGCGAGTCGAACTGTTCGACTGAGTAAACCGTTACATCATTTAATAATGAATCAGTCTCACGATAGTTATTATAAAAATAAAATTTAATGTTTAAAAGTGGTGAGTAGGGTGACTTTTAACCCTGCTGTATAAAATCATCACTATGCATTGTTTCTTTTTATTCAGCGTTTGCAATTTATATGTGTCGGGGCACATATGCTATTTAATTATAATAATTTAAATGAACTTTATAACCGACTAGCAAACTCGGCGAACTCCTTTTCGCCACCAGGTGGTTAACAATTTTTTCATAAATTTTCTTTGCTATAAACCTCACGGAGCCCGAGACCTTTCCAACGAATGCAAGACCGTGGAAATCGGTTCGTGCGTTCTGGAGTTATAGCGTCAGGAAAGAAAACCCGACTTAATTTTATATAGTAGATTCAAGTATAAGCGCTAGTCATACTCACTACACTGAGGGTTGCGTATGAATAGTCTAAAGATATACAAATATCAAACGAAAACGCTTTACCTCAATCTTTATATTAGTTGTTACGTGGCAGAAAGAATAATATTTGAAAATTCCAATTGTCTAGCTATCACCGTCCAGGCTGGCGATGGATGGACGGACAGACAGGCCTTCAGACAGCGTACCCCCGTAACTGGGGGAACTCCGTAAGGGTTTCGATTGTTACTGATGGGTACACTTTACAAAATTTAATAATTGAATAAATTCTGCTTATTTATTGTGTTTATTATTAAAACTCATAAACTTTATAAATGTTTACAAAACAATATATAAAGTTACGCAAATATTCTAAAAATGTCCTCATTCCAACCATTATACAATTACCCACTCCAATATTTCGCGATCGTTAGTTCTATTAAATTATACATTGTATCTTATTTCGACGTAATCAATGCAAATTCGTCTTTAGTCAGCGATCACTTGAACTCCAGAACAAAAGATAGATTTGAATACATCTAAGACCTGTCTGACTCTCGGCCCATTTACAATTAAAATCAGAAACTGGGTCGCGTATAATATTTACATTTTATTTAATAAAATAAGACTTTGATAAATTAAAAATCAATGGAGCAAGCAGTATCAATAAAATATTTAAAATCGAGAACAAAAATTTGTATTAAAAAGTAATAAAATAAATATACTTTGAAGGGAATTGTTTAAAATGTGTTGTAGAAGAGTATTTATTTTATGAATGAACATTAAAATCTAAACCATGACTGCCCGAGGGAAATCAAATGGTTCACGAAATGTTGACGAGGCATCGCCCGACAGCCTTATTCCGTCATATTTTCCTGTGATTTATGATAAAAAAAGGTTTATTAAGCAAGCTGATTAGAACGGATTATTTGGTCATTTGTGAAGGACAATTTGAATGGATCATGTTTGATGTTCTGTTTTGGTGTTTAGTTGTTTCAGGGGAATGTGTCAATGATTCTACGTGCCTTTAGGATTTGAAATTAACCACAATGGTTATTTTATAACCTCAGACAGGACTTGAACTTGAGTCCCTTACAAAAGTTTGAATTTGTTCGATTTATACACCGTGATTTTTTAGTCGTCTTACAAAAGCAGCCCAGTTCATGTATCCAATGACTACACGTTCATGATAAAAAAATAGGTATTTATGAGATTTGAAAAAAAATTAAATGCTTTTTTTTTTCAATATTATGATGCAATTCGTAGTTTTTTAGAAACACAGCTCTGTTGCGAGCGCGGTCCGAGCCTTGTAACAATGGTGTGGGGCGCGGGCGGCGGCAATTTTATCATTTTTAAGAGTATAGATTTCTCTTTTCTTCGTACTTATTATCTTAGTTGATGATAAAAAAATAATAATCGCGCCTAGGGGTATTTTACGTCGGATACATGAACTGGGCTGCTTTTGTAAGACGACTAAAAATCACCTTGTAGAGTCACGTCTCATAGCTGACAAGATACAATGGGATGGAATACCTAGTTGATTTTTTCTGACATAAAAAGCCATAAGTATAACGTCATCTTAACACCATTATCATCAGCTTTTATATAACCCATTTGTTCTTACCCAAAAGCAACTTCTAATATGGCAAAATACTTCAGTAATAATGACTTACCATTAAAATTAACTCGCAATTCATCTGCAAAATAAAACATACTTTAACAAAACTAAATTGACAGATATCAGTGAACAGGAATCGCCTGAATAAGGATGAATTACAAGTCTACCAAGAATAATGTTTTCATTTCTCATCTGCCAGCGTTATTCACAATCAATGGCTATTTTTAATCTTCGTAGAACCATTGTTGAATCGGAAAAGGATCTGTCTTATAAGAAATCTATAGCTGATAATAAAAAGCCGGTCAAGTGCGAATCGGATTTGCGGTTTACGGATAATAAATAAGCTAAAAATGAAAAAAAAAAATGTAAGAAAATTTTGTCGACCCATCGTGATAGTAATAATTGTTGTTTAAAGTCGATTTGTTTTGACAAATATCTAAATTCTAGACTAACCTAACCAAAGCTTGTATTATGAGTACCAGGCAACTGATTTACATACTTACATATTTCTAAATACATACATAACATTGATGTATTACACCTAAACAGAACAAATGATCTCACTCAACACACAAACATTTGTCCGCGGTGAGAATCGAACCCACGACCTCTGGCATAGCAGTCAGGGTCACTAACCACTAGCCCAACAGGCCAGTCAAAATACATCATCAGCAAAAAAAAACTGTCTAACTATCGCGATTCTTGAGGTTCGGAGGTGGGTTATAAATAGTGTTGCGTTTTTAAACTTTGAGCACGATCCCCTAAAAATGCAAGGATTTTGCAAGTCGAAGCTATTTCTATATCGATGCCAATTCCTTTTATCGTGTAGAAAATTTGTAAAGGGAGTTTGAGTAGCTATCGAACGGCGAACATTGGGTAATGGAAAAATTATACAATCTATCGATGATGGAGCGTATAAAAGACGTAAAAAGCAAACTATGCTCTGAAAAAGTTGTAGCGACGAGGTATGGAGTATAGGGGCCATCTCGAAAACGTAAGTGGAAACATTTAAGTTCGACTCGTAAAAGTTTACGATGCAGGACGATGATATCTGCTAACTAATACGTTGGACTTCATAATATGTATTTACGATTGGCTATTTGTGTAAATATGTGGGGTGCTTCAAGGACTATTGAAATGGTATAGATACCTACGTAGAGTTATATATTTTTGGAACTACGTTCGAAAAGAAATATGCTTTATTTGGGTGGGAGGGGCTTTACAAGGGGCATAGAAAACAGATAAGTTAAAAATAACCTTTGATGTTAACCAATGATGACTTTGCTATTTTGTTTTAAGTCTGTGTAATAGTCTCTGTGCATGTGACTTGAATGCTCGACTTGTAAGTAGCAACACAAGTTTTAATCTTTTAGAGAAGGCGTCCTTTTAAAAAATACATAACTTAAGAGCCATTTCACAAAATGATTGCGCTCAAGTTTAGGCAAAAGAGTGCGTCATTGTCTACGAATGCAATATAAACAGTGTAGCATGAGACTCAAGACCGACGAAACAATCTTGAGCCGTTATCGTAATATGTTTTGGTAAAAATTATAGATTATAAAAAAAAAAAAATATTTAGCTTAATGCGTTTACACATTACGCTAAATAAAATAAACAAAAAAACACTGATAGGTATTTTGTAAAATATGTATAGCAAATTATACTTATAAAAAAATGGTAAAATAGAACACGCGGTGGATGTACAATGGGGCCGGTGTTTCCTTGTCGTCTACGTCGGATCAGATACAAAAGTGCTACCCTCTTCCATGCTGTTTAGACGATTTCTTATTCTAAAATGCTAACAAAATAACTATTAATTTCCGATATCTACATATAAATCAATGTTAAATATAAAATGTAAAAATATAAAAATAAATACATTTACCAGACTACTGATATACCTATACTACCTATACTATTAAAAACGATTAATAAAAAATATATATAATTATTTTACAAAAAAAAGACACATATCTTAACAATATGTGAAAACAAACAAAATCTTAACATACGAAAAAAAAATACAAAGCGGATCAAAATTATGCGGTCGTAATATAATATTCACTTTATTTCGTGAGCGCTCGGAAATCGGGACGACGGAAAAAATTGCACAGGTCCTTCCACGACGAGCGCTAGCGCCGTTCTGATCGGTGCACACTTACGTTTAGTAATTTATTGTGATTTAGACTGATGTTCAAATTGATATTTTGACAAATTTTATGCAAATATTGTCAAAATAACTATAGGGTTCGATTTTCTAAAGAACATAGATTATTTTGGAATAATTTTATTTTCATAATTACTTCGTATTTCAACCAAAAAACACGTATAAAAAACCAAATAAAAGTAAAAAATTGGTCGAAGAATTTATTTTTTTACTCATTAATGGTAATAAAATTCAGGAATCTATTTCATTAAACGACTACAAAAATACATGTCTGAACTTGTACGTATTTTTTTAAGTTCCGTTTATGAGTATTATTGATAGATTTAGGACTCAGAAGTTGACTCTGCGGTAATTTTTCAGTAAAATGATTGTGGGAGATGGGTCATTACAAATAAAACAAACCGATTTTAGTAAATGTGTTAAGTTAAACGACAATATAAATGATTAACCTATATTTTATATTCGTTCAATAAGTTCTAGGTATTACCTAAGATGGTAATAGCGAAGCTCAAAGTCTTAGCAATTCAAGCGAAAATGTGAAATGGCTCTTAACAACTTTTTTGATTGTGAATTCAGTTGACTACTGAATATAGTTAAGTACCAGCTCTATTTGGGGACTCTAGTTATGTTTAAAGCTAGTTAAGCTATCCCGAAAAATAAGCGCGAGTAAACCAAAGTGATGATCCACACGAAAGATACTATACATTATTGAACTACCTCTAAAATATAGGTCTACACATGAATATTTTTCCTCTAACATTTACAGTCAAACAATCCAGTTGTTTCGTATCAGAGTGACCTAGTAAAAAGCCGTCACGTAGGTATATAAATCTACATACAAATTGGTGTGAACGAGAGAGTACAGCGGCCTTTCCAAATTGAAACTAGATTGGCCAGCAGATGCGCAGAGCAATTCATTGGATGGTCAGACTCACGGGACATGGATGAGAGGGGTAAGACGAAGTGCCACTCAGGGTACACATGTATGTCACTGATTGGAGATAACGATCAACATTCGCACATACATTTTGACAAATGATATTTTACAACTATTCCTGTTAGTTCCTGCAGTAGCTTCTGGATGTCAAAACAGAACTACTAGACATTATTTAAATAAGAGCGAGTAATATCAGAAGATCTTCAATGGCGTGAAGAGCGCTTATCGCTTCCACAATTCTTCTGTAATTCTTTAAAGGGCGGTGGTAGAACCCAAATAATGAGTTAAAAGTAAATGGGACCGCGTGTAACTATTACTATAGGTACCTACTATAGTGATTCTGGTTCTAATGCTTGGGCAGTTTCTGGCACTTCCCTTCACTATTCTGTTCTATTGTCCGATTCGTCGAATTGAGATGAGCTCTCCGATTGATGCTTATCAGTTATCACTTACAAAGGTTAACGAACCTTGTTTCGATCTAATAGGAAATGGATTTTGTTTTTTTTTTGGTTTAACATTCTAAAACTTTTTGAATGGCAACGTTCAGGGATTTGTAAAAGCGATTTATTTTTTTAGGTTTTCGACTGCTGTTCATTGTTATTTTTATTTTGTTTTTGTTCTTTTGAAAATGTACCCCGTATGTAATATATGGTAATGTGTATGGTAAAATTCAAACTAAAACAATCTAGAAAGAGTAATTGAAAATGTTTTCATTTATAAGGGCTTAGGCTTTTCAACCCTGGTGCATGAAGAATCTGATTAAGAAATTGACCAAGGAGATGGCGTAGCATGGCGGTTCAAGGTTAGTCAGTGACGATCTAAGAGGATTACCAAAAAAACACTTTCTTTCCTCTTTACGAGATTCCGCAAAGATATAAGCAATCCATTTAAAAATTAAATACTACATCAACTTCAACAAAACGTAATGCCGTCACTTTTTTCCTTGATGGCCAACCTTACGTTAGTAATATAATAGCAATCGTGAGAGAAAGACCTTTATCTTAGTCTCAACATGTTAGACGTGGCGTGGCCCCAGTACTAATAATGGTATTAAACGTCAGCTCAAAAATGTAGAGTTATTTCTGCATACGATCATTAATAACTACAGAATGAATCATACCCTTACTACAATCAACCGTTTTTTTATCCTGGCAACATTAACCACCCCGTTCCCCTTGCAGCTAGCCCTTTCCAAGACATCATTACCACATGACATACATTCATTAAGACCTATTTAGTTCAGAGATGAATTATTAAGTCACTCACTCATTCATGAATGTTCGCAGATGTAGTAGGTATGTGTTATTAGCCTAATTAGTGAATGAGGAGGTCTTTGATCCGTATTGTAATGGGAGTTCAATATACTAATCTGCTTTATTATCTTGACACTGTCATTTATATTAGTCTGAACTATACTTAAGTATAGCGAATGTGGAAGTTTGTGTCTGTTTTGTTACTTTTTGAAGTACTAGAATAATTTTGATGAAATTGAGGATAGAAATAGCTGAAGCCCTTTTTGTAATTCGGGCCTTTTTGCAATTCTCATGGATACCACTACCATGCGAAATGAAAACTAGCTGAACCCTGCTACGTAAGTCACTTTGAGAGATGAGAGACGTCCACGCCAATGAAAAAAAGCAGTAAGTAAATCCATTCTTTAGTGTTTCCTCAAAAAACTTAGCTATTAACAACTTACCAAAAGTATCTTCTTCAGCTCTCCACTACTATAACATCTAAGCGGCTAAAAACAAAAGCGCAATTTAGGTAAAACATTTTGTAGAATTGTTGGTGCTCACAATAGAAACACTTAATATAAAGTTAACGAGGCGAATACAATAGATAACATTATTTCCGTGCAAGCTCCAATGCCGACGTGATTTATTTTTTAACTACCGTATTTTGGGAGACACAAATATTTACGAACAAGATGTAAAAGGAATCGAGGTATGTATCGCGAATAATTTTGCACTGGAATTAGGTCTGATTTTCTGTGTAACTTTGCATGAATAACCGGAACAAGTAAGGCATGTTATATATTAGACTAGCTATTGCCCGCGGGCCCGCCCGCTACAAATCGAGGATGACCCTACGGGAACATAATATCGGGATAAAATCTATCCTGTGTATTAATCGTTTCGTCTAAATTCGTTCAGTAATTTTGCGTGAAAGAGAAACAAATATACAGAATAGTGGGATATTAGTAGGATTAAAACCTAAAAGGGAAAATAACGTATGAACAGTGCTTGTATTATTAGTTATTCTTTCGGACTATTGAAATTGTGGCTACGATCTGTACCTGATCAAGACATCAACCTGAATGAATGCCTTTGACCTTGCTTGAGTTGGCTGCATTGGACTTACATCTTAACTGCACATAATTTCTATTAGATCGGCAACCGGCTCATGAAAGCCTGATAATTGTTTGTTAAGATATGGAAGACAGAAAATATCAGAATATCAATCTTGTCACCTTCTCCCTTTCATCTTTCGAAATTTCTTTCGATTTTATATGATTAACGTTTTCGACTAACCTCAGAACCTCAATGTAATCTTCTATCCATCAGGCAGGTCAGGGGAATCCTTTAAATTACATACAAAGCCATGCAATACAAATGTGGAATATCTTTAGGAAAGCCAGCAACAATTCAACTGACAATTTAGAAATCGTCACGTACGGTGAAATCGGAATAAAAGGGGTATTCAAGAGCTTTTCTCTTGTTTTAACTTTTATTACAAGGTGTTTTTTTATTCCATTTGGATAATTCTTTATGCAATTATTTAAATTTTAGAAAATTATTACACAGCTCAGAGAAATATTGTCTTAAAACCTTTTTTGCAAGTGCTATCCATTTTTCCACTTTGGGCTTTCGTCATGTTTTTATAAAGGACTATCACTAGCTTAAACAAGTACGCCTGTTCTATGTTTTTTTTCTGATTCCTGATGAGATGAAAACGAACTCAATATTCACAAGGAGGTTATATTATGAGTTCCTAAAGCAAAACCGCTGAAATTGTGAAAGCATTTTGCGACTGAGTCCCGCAGAAATAGTAGCACGCTGGTTAGAAATTGTATCTTAAAACTTTCCTTCTTTTTCCTACGTTAATAAGTCCTAAACCTTTTCCCAAATCTTGACTTCAAAACTAATATATAATCTAATACCACCTTACCCTGGGTTCTGATTGCGTGTTTAATTCCCGTGAACGTGATCCAACGCTCGCACAATTTCACCAGTAACGTGAACAGTCAACAAAGCGGTCTTTCTTTACTAACATTGTATGTTTTGGGTGTATTACATTAGTTTGGGATGCGAAGTTGTTTTGTTTGTGTTGCTCTGCCGATGCAGTGCCGATGTTTGTAGTTACTGATATGGAAGTAATTGAGATATCAAGTCTAACTGTTATTGGGTTGTTGTTTTTGAGGGATGTGAAATGTGTTTTCAAGTTGGGGTAGTTGAAGATAAAATTTGCTTGGAAGGTGAAGAAACTGACATGTCAATTGAAAAATAACGCGTCGAAATGAAAGCAGAAACAATTGAAATTTAATGTTTTGATGAAACGTTGCGTAGGACATCCTGAGTTACAGTGGATGCTCTAATTAGATTTTGATGGTGAGTAATTGGGGAGGCCTATGTTCAGTAGTGGACGAATACGGATGATGATAATGACACTGATGAAGATTATTTTAATTCGATTTGAGGTCTTAAGCCTCATATGCTGTTTTCTTTACACTAGCATAAATACTACTACATTTTTACCTCATAACTCACATTCTTGTATATAATTTGTCTTCTAAACTGTATCGATTTAACTTGTTTCGACCAGATAAAAACTTCAACCGAAAATTTTCTTCACGTCTCAAAAAATTACATGTTCTTTTAACAAAACCGTCTACCACTGAAAATAGGCCTCAACAGAGTTACATAACGAATACTCTCAGGAGGATTGTGCCACAATCGAGAGGAATTTTATATGTGATATTTTATCATAACGTTATACCCAGCCCGGGGGAGGCAAGGGGAATTAAAATCCTGAATCTTTATTCGGCTGATAAGGTGTTAGGAGTTTTCCCGAGCGACGTCGTAAATTGATATTTCAGTATCCAGTTTGTAATGGGTAATCGTGATGAAATGATATAGCTAATTGGTTTTACTTTTGTAGCAACCTTTATATTTGAAGGCTTTGAAGGTAGAATATTTCTGTTGGATTTAGAAAGATCGAACTTACATAACTGTATATTGCAGTATAACCAAGGGGTATCGTGTTGGCCTGGTAACTGGGTTGAGGAGGTCATAGTAAAACACTGCTTAGCTGCATCTACTTAGACTGGAAACCGGCTCCAATATAGTTGGGGAAAAGGTTAGAATGATGATGGAAACTTAATTGTATACACTTGTGAGACATCTTAGACTATGCGAAGATGGTGTTTACATTTCTTGTCATTGGCATTTCTTGTTTTCGAAAATTATAGAAGACCTTTGGAAGAAATAGAGAAGTGGGGGAGCTTTGCCCAGTGATGGGATATACATAAAACATAGATTTAAATAAAAGTTTTGGACCCTTTCGCAAAGTCATGGTATTTATAAACGTGGGAAAAGTGATTATAATAAATAATGTCAACGCATTGCAGTGCTCTATGATTGTTGAAACGTAAATGGGCTTTAAACTGATTTATTATAATACATAATGAACTCGTCCATTGTAAATTGTCAACTTGTTGAAGGGAAACCTATAGTTATACGGGTATTTCTGTTAGTGCAGCTTAATTTTAATTGTACCACAACATGTACTGTGGTATGTGGTTACGTTGTTTGTAATACCTACTCCATATAGGGCTATAGATACAGAGCATTCTTGTCGTCTGGACAATTTGACGGTTGTATCGTTGTAATTTGTATGTATGTATGTAAATATGAGATACTGAATCGTCATGACTTTTTTAGGGTTACGATATATCCAACTAGATTTAGCGGGATACCAATACTTTATACAACACGGGTGCCTATTGGACTCTCGCAAACGAGTGACCGAATACCATTGTAAAATATTCCTATAAATTTTATCTTCAACTAACATCTAGAAAAATCATAGTAAATTCAGCATCGACGCTATCGCTACTAGTTCATTTTTCCAATTTCCACATGAAGCAACCCGGACGTGCAACTAATCAATCTGACGCAAAACAAGGCCGCCATTTTTATTAAACGAAAACAATATTTTATTACAAACGTGTGGCATGGCTGAATAAATATTACCTTTGTCAATAACACGTTGCCGTGAAAAAGTTGAACAAACGCGTGAGTAGTGTTCATCGGCGCGGTCACAAAAGACGCGGCTAAATGTTTACGGAAGGACAATTGCACAGAGTCCTCGGGATAATTGTTCACGCGTCCGGAATGTGCCGGCATGCATGGGAATGTCCACGTGTCACTCTGACTCGGGACAACGCAAACAGCTGTTGTAGAAGGTCAGTCTGGTCATTATCCTAGTTGGATCGCAAAAAAATCTCGATAAATTATATTATATATTATTATATTATACTATGCCAATTTAAGACCAAAAACTAAATGGAAAAGGTTTTAAATTTTTGGCTTACTTTTTTTTCATTAATGTACCTAGTCGATAACTAAAAAAATATTAATCACCTTACTTAATTTTAAATCAGTTGTAGCGTCAAGAGCACAACAAAATGCTTGCAAATGATTACATTGCAATTTTTTTGAACATTTTGCCATAACCGAAATGATCACCCAACTCTATCTCAAGACTTTAACAAATTTGACCTGCTCCAACACATCTGGCTAGTCGCCGCAGTGATCGTGTGAGCTAGCGTGCGCCGCGCAAATCGCCAGAACTTGTGTTTCCCAGCTATGAAATATTCAAACGGTTTCCCGTGCGGTGTTGCCTTGCGGTGGGGATTGCGCGTACTTCGATTATCTACTTCGTTTTGTTTGCCGCACACCGTCCAGTTATCGCTGTGCGCATTTCAGTTACAAAGCTGTAGCGAATTTTGAGTGGGTATTATTGAACTATGATGGAAGCCTCGGGTTGAATAGGTATTGTAGCTATGTGGGTTGAATTACGTAACTATTGTTCTCAAGGATACAAAGTTATATGATAGATACAGAGTTTTGAGAATCTGATTATATATTTGTCAAGTTTCAGTCGACAAAATATTGTATCAAAATGTGAAAATACAAATTAAAATTGACAACGTCTCCACAGGAGTTACGTAGTAATGGTACCAGAAATACAAATGTTTCTAAACTCCTTAAAAGAAGACGAGAATACGGCCGATTTAAACACATATTTCAGGACTGTAAAGATAGTCGTTTCCCGAAATAAATATTGCAGTTTGCTCAAATACGCTTGCGAACGCTTTCCTCCGACTCTACCAAAGCCACATAATTTCGTAAACACATTAGATTTTACAAACTTAAACCAGAACCAAGTTGTTACACAATCGCCCAATCTCAGGATAAGTTGGCATGAATCAGGCCACGATTACCGGTAATCCGGAGTCAAATAGCATATCCTGAGGGCGTTATCTCCCGATATCGGGGTACCAATAAAATTAAAAGTTTCTCGAAGCTCCCGAACCTCGATCCATTCGCGATTCGTTTGAAAATCCTCGCGAACTTATTTATAAAACTCTCAGTCTGTTGTATTCTTTGGAGGTAGGTTCGGTTTACGTTGTTTCAGCACTTCTGGTAAATAAACAATCAATTCTGTTTGGTATATTTTTAGGATTGTCATTAGTTTGCCATTACTACTGTTGAAAGTAAGGATTTTATTCTGATAAAAAACGAGTCACCCGCTAAGAAATTTAATAATTTGTGACAAACATTCAAGTCCCACGCACAAAGACACTTACACCACATACTTTGATCACATAGACGCTTGCACTACGCTTGTAATACTCGAACCTGCAACACATAGTTAAATAATACATATCCTTAAACCAAAATCTGAAACAATTTCGGTCATCAAATCACAGTCAGTCAAGAAACATTATACTTACCATCTCAATTTGACCTCAAAGTCGTCGTATAATCCTTTTCAAAAACCTACTTTGTATTGCTCTGTGCATCATTAACAGCCTCAAGGCTTCGTGCAAAAGAAAATGGCAGCATATCAAAAGTCCAATTAACCTGATTACAGTAACATTTGCAGAGCTAGAGGGCTCGAAGTTCTGGCGAAATTAAAACTTTCCCTCGCCCTCAACAGCCAGAAATTGTACACTTAAGCGGTTTATACATGTAATTAGTTCGAGCCGTACAGAAGTTTTCTTAAAACAAAGAGTTTTGATAGCAGATTACACCTTTATTATTTTGTTTAAACTGAGCTATATGTTGAATTTAGTAACACTTTATTTAATTGATTCATATTTTGATAGTAACTGTCGTGAGAATGATTCATTATTAAATGATGTAACGGTTTACTCACGCGTATTTATCGGGGTAGCCCGACTAGTTTCGGACAAATGCGGCGGGATCGCGAATAATTGATTCATGTTAGGCTTTTTTTACGTTGAAAGTTATCGACTTACAGAAATTACAGAGAATGATGTAAAGTTTTACTATGCGAAAAGAAGCTTTTTTCGCGAAGTACGCTACAGAGAAACAAATTATTTACGCGACAAATTCATGTACTTACAAATTTATTTATCATCCAAACCTTTTATGACCTTAACACCGAACTTTATTTTGGTTTTTGTTGCAACATAAATTTATTCTGCTTTATATTTCAACTATTTAGTTATCACCGTTCATGAATTACTTACAAATTCACAATAATTACAATTAATTCAGTCAAAAACTTATTAAAGTACTGGCCGAATTAAGCATCTCCTTTTTTATGAAGTATGTTTAAAATAACAAATATCACCCCGAATAAGATGTGATGATGAAAATATCTATTTAATATATTGATTACATGATATCATAGATTAGATTAAATTTGACACTATAAGTGCTCCTTAATATACACATCAGTGATCTCAAATAATATCGCGGAAACAGAATTGTATTATTATATTTGTTGTAATATCAATGTATTTAGCCATCGTGCTATAAGATATTTGATCTCTAAGCTATCTGATCTCGCTGCTTTGCCCCCCTGGAAGTCGGCTGGCAGATAAAAGATAAACACATTTGTTAATCCAAGGTGTCAGCTAATTCCATACCAAATTCAATCGATCGGTCTAGCCGGCTTGACATACATACAACATACCTACACACACATATTTTCGCATTTATAATATAAGTATGTTATGTGATGACCAGCCAGGGAAACTCGGCTTGTCGGACGGCAGTTTTCCGCTTGATCCCATTCTTCACAACTTCGATAAAATAAAACAAATAAATAGTTTCGCGACTCCGAATAATATCTTAAAAACTCAGTCATTAAAACATTCCAGGAAAATAAAAGGCACAAACAGGTCAATCAATCAGACAATAACACTACAATACCGTGTATTCATACGGCATTAATTTTCGTGATATCAATGTGACGTCACACAAATTAAAATGCCCGAAGCTCCCTGAAAAACTCGAAAAGCAACAATTTATCAGGAAATAACGATTATACCGAGAATTGAGCTCATTCGTAAAACATAATTATTCGGAAAGGTTTTAAAATAAATGTGCAGTGTAATCGATTTAAAATTTCGATTGTGGAGCTCACACACGATTAATATTCAACAGTATTCATTATTGTTGTTTTGTGAAACCATTCGCGTATTTGCAATGATCGCTAGAAATTATTTATTTATGTCTCGCTTCAATGCGTTGTGATTAAAACAGGTGCATTATTGAATATACATTACGTGTTTCTACTCATATGTAATGTTTATTTTGGTTGTCGTTTCAAAAATGATTTGTGGTTGAAATAAATTTGATGATTAACAAAAATTTTTTTTTTGCCTAATGTTATTATAGTCATCACAATTTGATAATTATAATTACGTAAATACGTCACGGGTTTGATCCCAGCGTAGAACAAGCCTTTGCGTGATCCACGAAGCTTGCCCTGAGTCACAAAGCACAAAGACACCCAGTCTTTGTGCATATGACTGGAATGTTTGTGACTTAACTCGTAACTTTTTAGGATTTGAATATTAAAGAAAAAAATCATGACCGAGACACTTGCTCACTTAGCGTTGGCTATTTATGAATCCAACTTTGGAATTCAGTTTTCCTTTCCATGTTTTCCTCATCATTTGCCAGTGGTGTTTAAAAATAAAAAAGAACATCATGCTACATAGAAAGTCGCAGCGGTTTGCGTTGTGTTGGGACAGTGCATATTATGTTCACTATTTATTATTCAAAACTAAAGAAAATATGTCAGAGAAAAAATAAGTCAAGGTGTCTGGTTTTCCAGACGCCAGACTTTTTAACGTCTAACTACTTTAGCTATCTCTGAAGTTTTACCAAAGTCGGGGGATCTAATATTGTTATCAGTTTGAACAACTTTGGGTTTTAGGCCTTGTCTAGATCAGAAAGTATCTAAGTAACTATTTTAGTGGAGACTGGACTGTGGATGATGATGAAATAAGTTATTTGGAGTTCACCTTTTGAGATTTCAAGCTACTATATTTTGTTATTACATATCGTTGCGGTTATAAGACTTTGAATAAGACTCTAAAGCAGGCCAAAATAGAAAAAAATATTGTTTAATGAACAAGGTTAGGAAACCTTTTTACTTTAGGAACAAGATAAATGTTGAATCATATAAGACCAAACTTGAGGGTTCGGTGTCGTGTCATAGCGGAGTTTCCACGTCTAACACCAGCTCAGCTCCATGTCAACACAATAAAGCATTGTAAGTTTTTTTGTATATCGTAAATTTCGATTCAATTTTGTACCGACCAGTCACATGCATTTTGCAAGATTTTACTACCGACAAAGGGGTTCTTTCAACATCAACATTTAACCGACTTCAAAGAGAAGATATACTTTTAATTTGTTGAAATCTTTTGACTTTACATATGCATGGTCTCAAAAGCCACATATTAATAGAATTCATGTAGTACGAAAAAATAACAGTATTATCTGTAAGTTAACAAAAAATATTCTCTACACAAAGTTTTAATTGTGCAAAATTAAGCTTTTCATAAAAATAAGTAACAAACTTTGATATTCTTAGACTGCGAAGTTTTTTTTAATTAAGATTCTCTTCAAAGTTGCCATGTTACTAATTAAAAATATATTAACGATCGTACCGAAATATATTTGAAGTAGAAAAGTAATTCGTATCAACTTATATTGCATAATTAGGTGTAACAAGTTGTTTGACAGCATCTTTTAACATTGCTCTATTATTATAAAAGTTAATAAATCTATTATTTAAAGTTTAGTGTTCGCACTTATCTTAACTTTCTGGCTAGATCACGACGAGGACAAAACACAACACATTGACTAATTCAATAAAACTGCACGGATAGCCGAGTGGTTGAGGTCATACCAAACCCACTGTGCTCGACGTGTCGCGGGTTCGTTCCCCGAGTAGGACAAGCATTTGTATGACCCTCGAATGCTTGTCCCGAGTCTGGGTGTCTTTGTGCATGTGACTTTTGTTTGTGAAAACCCCTCTTTTTTTTAAGACAAAAAGAGGGTGAATTTTTTAAAATACGGTACTTCAAAACCATAACATACATTATTTCCTATCCTAAATACCTGTTTCTATGCACCAATGTTACATAAATACCTTATTATTCCTTATCAGATTGCATATAGCCATGGATTAATATATACCCTCATCACTGAAGGCAGCACTTACAGATTTTAATATTCATAGTACGTCCTTGTAATTTGGCCCTAAGCACCTATTTGATGTGGGCCATTTAATTATCTAACTAAATTACAGCTAAACGGAAGCCAAACATAGATAGAGGTCACATGAATAGGACTTTTAATGTAACGATGGAAACTTAATACTATTAATTCTGTTTTCTTTTATATGTATTTATTAAAGGAAAATCTATTATTATTACTTTCCTAAAAATAATTAGCAACATATTTTTTTTTACTTGCACCAATAATCTACTAATACCGCCAAAGTAAAACCTAAATCCAATAAAATTTAATAGTTTTTATTTGAGTTGCTGAACTAGTGTTTAGTAGGAGAAAAAAAGAATGTGACGTATTTTTGGCGCTAGATATCTAGTTGATCTATTTTCTTTTTACTATTATATCGACTGACCAAAAAGACTATCATTGCAGAAAACAAAACTTAGTACCAAAAATATAAATGTAATTCTGAAGTGACTTTATGTGCTAAAAGAAATCATAAACATTTTTTTTTGCAAACTCTACAATACGCTACTGGTTTTGATATTCATACTAATGGTTTAATTCACAGTCACAGTAGAAGCAAATTGGCCCTTAATTTACTAACCGGTGAACTATATATTAAATTTGTTTCTCATTAGATTCAATTTTGACATGTTTCCGTATCATTATAAGCTATCCCTTAATTGTCCTATCACAGAGAAAAGTCTTTCAGAATATAAAGGAAATAAATACTACATGTATTTTCTTTAAACTTCTTTATATTCTGTCTTCTCAAAAAAAAAACGGCCTTGGAATACACGATGAGACGCGTAAATATTACAAGCGATCATAAATAGCTCAGCTTCAAAAAAACACTGAAAAACCGTCAAAATAAAACAGCAATATAATCAAAACTCGACACTTCAATGGTAAAATTGTTAATATCGCAAAATCAGCGCTTTTCAACAAGTACCCAGATTACGTAGACCTCCGTTTATGATCATTCTTTCTTATGAGGTTAAGGAGCTAGAGAGGTCAGCTTAGATTAGCGTATCTGTATCAATTTATCTCGGCTTGAAGTTGCGAAAAAGAGGTTTGTGACGATGAAAAATTAACCGTTGACTAGTGTCTAATGTACTACTGTCTGTGTCGGGATTCCTCTAGTTTTACTTCAGATAGCAATAAAACTGAACAAAAAATTGATTGTTTAAAGTCAGTCCAAATATGTACAAGTGAATTTGGTTGTTAATGGTATGTAGTATATAATAATATAACTATCATATACTTATGTATGTAGTAGTCGATATATAGTCGAGTGTTAAATGTTACGGTCGCGGGTACGAACCCGCGTAGGACAAGCATTTGTGCGATTCAATTTGTTAATTTAATTAATTTTTTGAGAACTCTTATATAAAAAACCAATACAAAATATAACAAAGTATATCTTAAAACGCGACTTCTTTAAGTACATTCGCGCCAAGATTTTTCTAAACTAAGTCATCAGGCTTGTAAATATTAAAAGGGTTCGTTGGAAGTTTTTGCGGAGTTTTACAAAAAACTTTTTATAAACTTGAACACTTCGGCCAAGTAAGTTTAATGGATTAAAGTCGAAAATTCAATACAGTGCTGATTAGACACCTTTGTGGTTAACGAAACTCTGAAGCGGGGCGTGATGAACGACGTTGATTATATTTATTCGTATAAGGTAAGCGTAACTAGCGATTATATTATACTAGCTTTTCACCTGCGGCTTCGCCCGCGCCGATGTCGGTTATATCGCGTTTCCAAGAGAACTCTTCGAAAGTCCGGGATAAAAACTATCCTGTTTCCAAATTTTATTATAATCAGTTCAGTGGTTTAGACGTGAAAGCGTAACAGACAGACAGGCATAAAGAGTTACTTTCGCATTTATAATATTATAGTAGGGATGTATACATAGTAATATACGAAATGTAAACTCCATGTTTTTAGAGCATCGTACCAAAAGTGTTAAAACGGAACAGTATTTATTACTAAGGCTCCGCTGTATGCCCATCTTTCACCAGGCTCTATCTCTTGAAAGATTGTTGGTGACAGTTGAAATCTTTACAAATGATGTATGTTTATCTGTTGCTACCATAAGCACAACTCAAAAGAATAGTTTGGTACAGTCATATATTTAATGGCTTACCTTCTTTCCGTACATCATTATTAATTGAAGAGTTTTTGGAAAGTGTTTTGATTTCAAAATAATTTTGTCCTCTATAACTTGTTAATTTTTCACGTGGAGTGGAAATTTAACAAGCTTGAATAAACAAGTTTCATTAAAAACTCCTAGCTTTTTCTCTCCTAGTCAGGATAGAATAAACCACCTTCCTAGCTAAATGTAACGTTACAATCTATTTGCGTTTCCAGACACGTGGTTTGAAGTACACAACTAATCTAAACTTAGCTGGCTCTATGTCTTGAAATAGAATCAGCTTGAAACTATCATCAGAAGGTATATATACCAAGAGTATCTCTAGAGTTTACCACAAGTACATCGCTTTTCACACATGTAGATGTTTTTTTGTGTTTTTGAAGCATGTTATACAATTTAAAAGAAGATTTTTAACAACACTATACATTTTTTTTGTGTTTTAGGGCATTTTAAAACTGTATGTTAAGTTTGTCTGTGAATAAAAAAAAAATCAAAATTAATAACTAAACTTAGATACAAAACAATATACTTGAACACCAAGTCTTTACGAAAATAAATCCTAATGCTATCTCTTAAAATAATGTTAATACTTTTGAGAAAGAAACAACAAGACGTATAACAGCGTCTCTTTCCCACACGTGCAAAATGTAAGGAAAGTCCAGAGATATGGGCCTTTAATTTACAGATAAACAATTTTCAAATTCGCATGTCCTTCCAATGGGATATCCATTGGTTTCTAATACCCGAAGCACAGCAATACCTGTAATAAGAGGAATATATAATTGATAGGAGATATCTCTGTGGCGGAGGGAGTTGAGCGGCCATTAGCGATTCGTAATTATGATGGCCGTTTGCTCTCTCGTGACTTCATTCGGGTTCAAATGATTTGTGCATAAGTCGTGCTGCGTTCACACTGACTCGACGGGCGAGTGTAGTGGAAATGTTACTGTCCTGATACATGATAATATTAATGGTTTTTGTATGGAATTGGTAAACGATGTTAAACAAATGTTGGTTTATATGATTTTATAAGTTATTTAATATATAAACATGCTTATATATTTGAATTATTTGAAATGTATAACAACACAACTAAGTGTGTCCTAACCTTTTCTTTTTATTTATTTTTTACTTACCTACTAACTTAACTATAAGTTTTCGAAATATATACTATGAAATCTGTGTAATTATTATTTTTAATGGCACCCGAATATAAGAAATAGTATATAAACGAAAAAGAACTACAAAATTTACAATCACTCTGAAAGATTTTTCCATTTTCCTTAATATATATTCGTTTTGAACCTAAATTAAATTTGACGCTACACTTAAATCTACGTTCCTTGCTCATGAGATTCTTGCCTCACATTTAGAAGGCAGCACAGATGTCACAACACTCTACTCGCGGAGTTTGTAAAGCTCTTAGCGTAATTCCCGGGCGTCTGTACCGCGCGACACACGAACTCTGATTGACTGTCAACATTTAATCTAATCTTATAGCTAAGATTAGTGCTGGCTGTATCGAATGCGAGTCGATGTATGTACTGCCTTCGTGTATGTTTATGTTTGTTCGTATACAGGCTGGCGAATAAGGTTTTATAGAGTTTATGTTGTAGGAAAGGAGCGGTGATTTGTAAGTGCTGTGTAGAAGGAATATTATGCAAGATGATGCGATAATTGCTGCCTTGAATAATTGTAAATTTTAACTCACTACTTGTGCTTATTTTTTCGTATTATGTGAATAATTTGTAATGAGAAACGGTACAGATAGTAACGTAATCATTTTACTAAGTCAAAATTCCATGATTGCCAATCAACAAGATAACATTAACTAAAAGAAAGAAGTAAAGAGCTAGATAATAATTATGACTATAAAATAGTATTTCAAATCCATCATTCTAGTGGTAAAACAAACACACATCGAGTCTGTCAGCTAAAAGGCAGCACAAGTTGACGTAGACACTCATACAATGAATGCAAAGCACTCAGAGTATTTCCCGAGCGTGTGCACCGTAGCGACACCGCAGCTACGCCGTAGCAACACCGCATCTACCCCGTAGCACCGACGTCAAGTTGACGGTCCACAATTGATACACTCTCATTTACATGCCGTCAAAGAACGAATCAATCAAAGCAAACAGGTTTTATTTGACACTTACGTGCATTTTTACTTTGTTGTTGATAAAGCAGAGTGTTTTTCACGCCTGTCACCTATATGAAGAGGAAGAGGCATGTTGATGTTCTGACGCGTCGAGTTTATATCTCGATAAGAGAATAAATAATGATACTTAACAGTTAATTTACTCTGAGAGCATTGGTTTAATGATATCAGCATCATTTTATCTCGAAATTAAACATTTAGATACAGCAAAGTGCTAATAAAATAAACAATTTATTTATTTTATAATCGCTTGGGTTCGAGATGTCATTATTCACTTGTGGTCAGTAAAGCGTCTCCGTTTACAATTAATCTTGCTTCTTTTCA
Organism: Trichoplusia ni; assembly: GCF_003590095.1. Classification (NCBI taxonomy): domain Eukaryota; kingdom Metazoa; phylum Arthropoda; class Insecta; order Lepidoptera; family Noctuidae; genus Trichoplusia; species Trichoplusia ni. Next base: position 2,661,485 of record NC_039489.1, on the reverse strand, counting down.
ACATCCATCTATTCTCCCTTAAATCTAATTCCCACAAACAAACGGTCCGACTTAATATTTGTTTACCTTAAGTTCGCATATGTGTAAGTTACCGCCAACCCACGTAAGGGTACACATCGTGTATTGAATACAAGATTTCTATAACTATCAGGAAACGTGGAAATTCAGAGGTAAAGCAGTTTCCAAAGATTTATTCGCAACATTTAATCACGCCGGCTTATCTCTCCCGTCTATTCATTGCAATATTCGGTATAATTCCACCTGTCAACCCTCAAACATTCGCTCCCCACGTTGAAAACGCTATCCGCCGTGATATAGTAGGCCAATTGCGTGCCACCCCTGAAAAATAGCATTCCCCGGCCATGTCCGTAACGATCGACATTTGTAACTGAAGGATGTTGGACAACCCTATGAATTATGCTTGTGTAAATAAGGATGTAATGTTGTAAGTATTTCGGGAGAGGAAAAATTGGTCACAGTTGGCAACTTGTGTTCCTTTTGGTAATGATTGGATGATGAATTGTGGTGGTCTAGAACTTACCAAGAATGACAGGCCGTTAGAAGATTGCCCTGTTGGTCTAGTTGTTAGGAGCCTTGATTGCTGCTATAATGGAGATTTTAGGTTCGATTCTCATCCTCATTTTCATTTAATTTGTAGGTGACTTAGTGTTATTTAGTAAATATTCGAAGAAAACCTTCTAAGAAATAAACTAATGATCGCTTGCCCTCATGTTATAACAACAGATTCATATTTCAAAAGTTTAATTAATCATACAAAAATAAAGTAGCGTTAAATGAATAACAAAGCACAAAATAACATTTAAAAATACAAATGCGGTAACGATACAAGTGTGACCATAAACAATTCGTCACCGGCCAAAAAAGCGAAGGAAAACAGCGGAAATTCCAACACGTTAATAATAAATTTCGTCAGGCATTTAAACAGGTTGGTTGCATAAAATTATATGATTTCCATTTTACCACCACAACTATACAATTTTTAACCGTCCGTTCCATACAGGTATGATAAAAACATTACAGCATGCCACATTAACGGACCGCATGAGGAATGACACGATCGACGTAATGAGGGTGGCATTTGTGCCGCGCCGCACGAGGCCGCATGAGGCCGCATGTGGCCGCATATGGCCCCAGGCCGCATGGTGTAAACAAAACGTGAAATGCAGAGTTTTATTGGCGAGTAACCCGCGAGCCGCAGTCGCGTTACCGCTATGATTAATTGACGACTTGCTTGCAAATGTTACATTTGTCATAGGTATTCCTCGTTGTTATTGGACGGTTAAATGCATAATGTATTTTTCGTATGTAGATTGTGTTGTTTTCAATTTAGTTTTGGGATTAAACCAAAAATAGTGTGAATTGTGTGATAGTTATTTTAGTTTCGTTCGTTGTTGTATTTTTTAGAACTGTTTGGATTTAGATATTTCTATTTGTTGATCGATTTGTATAGGGCGAGTACTACCATGATTTAAAAATAGAAAATGGTCTTTTGTTGGTGGCAAAGAACACTTTGTATAAGCTGATCAATAATTTACCCAAAAACGTTCGAATCAAATAACAGCAGTAAGCCCAATCCCGACGATTACTTTTACAAATGATGTCTCATCTGCGGGCCTATCCCCACCAGTCATTAAAGAGAGACGGCACATAATACATCGTAGAGCTGTGTCTCTCACTCCACTGTTCTTTAACTGCACCAGCAGTACTGTATAATATTTTGCTAAGAACAAAAAGATGCAACTGGATTCAAATTACAACTATTTCACGTTAAATTAAAAAAGTAGCAACAAACGGTTCATCGAGCCAGAACTTACTACCTAACAAACCTAATAATAAATAGCTGATATGAAAATTTTAAAATACCACGTTTTTAAATTTCACTTCATTCAAATTTATCAAAATCGGTCCAGCCGTCCACCCTAAAAATTTAATCCTGCTAATGAGCTTATCAAAATTCACTTGCGAAAATCTAGCCCCAACAAACAAGAAAAGTGTGTGTAAAAAACGTGGGAAAATACAGATAGATTGAGAACCTTCTCCTTTTAAAGTCGGTTGACGATAGGCCCCCAGCTCAGCTCTCTATCGCCGGCTAATGGCATCCAAGACAGATGAGCGAACCCACGGGACTTGTCACTGCCGACCTACCCTCGCTTTAACTTGCAAATTAAAACGGCCTACTTTTAAGGATTACTCTGATAAAACCGCTATTCGTCAAGTCCTGTTAAATGGGGACATGATTTTAAAACTTTTGTGTTTTACATAAGGTCGTTATTAAAATAAACTATTTTTATGTTACGAATGTTCAGTTAAAATTATGCTTCAGCATGCAATACTTATAGTTAGTTTTAACAATCCAGGTCTTTTTAAGAGCTTAGTTTTTCATTTTTCATTTCAGATTACCATCTTTGTCATAACGAGTCTCTCCGTGTTTCGGAAGGCACGTTAAATTGTGGGTTCCGGCTGTTATTCAGACATCTTTGACAGTCTTTACAGGTAGTCAGGAACCAGTCTAATTAAGGGGTATCGTGTTGCTCATTTAACTGGGTTGAGGAGGTCAGATAGGCAGTCGCTGCTTGTAAAACACTGGTACTTAGCTGTTTCTGTTGACTGGAAGCCGACGCCAACATAGTTGGGAAAAGTCTAGGATGATGATGATGATGAATTTCATCATTAGTCGCTGGGAACATCTAGATTCTAGTACTTTATTCAAATAATTGATCAAAATTATGCTTTGTATTATTATGAGTAACCCTGCTTTACTTTTAGCCATTCATTTGTTACTCATTCGGATATAGAACACAATTTAATGTTTTTGCTGGTGTAATGAGAGTTTCCTCGTATTCTGTAACATTTTGTAGACTTGCTAATGTTTCCATGGAAAGTATTTATACATGTTTGTAATGTGGAAAAAGGTTTATTTGTTTTGTAATAGTTTTGTATACATGTAAACCATGTAATAGAAAATGTATTATATTATTTCCATGATTTGATGTTTCGGGGAACATCCATTAGTATTAAAAAAACGTGTTTGTAGTGTAAAAATATTAAAAAGTTGCGATTTCCTATTGAAAAAAAAAATAACAATAATGTTTTTTATAATAATTCCGCACAAGGTTTTTCAAACTACTATATGCACCTCTTTATTCTACGTCTCATCCATATAAGTTCAATTTCATTAAGAATCTATGGAGTCTTTTTGAAACATGAAAACTACAACTCATGAATAGAACTACTACTACCTATGTACATAACTGACGTTTTGATAGCTTTCGTATAGAAAATATGTCAAACGGCCATATTTATTCCTCAGATAAAAGTAACTGATGATTGAAAAATCGGCCTTTAGTCAAATACCGCCCTTAACCCCATTCAGCTAAATATCGTAATTTTCATAAAGCTGATGATTCAAAACACATCAATTTAACTTTTTTCCAAATTTCATCACTTTACCAACATTTCAGATTCAAATACTCGATATATAGGTGTTTATATACATGAGGAATCATCATTAAGCTTGTTTAACGCGTATCCAGTGATTACTGAGCGCTCGTGTCATTTCCCCCGGCGCGTGCAGCTAGCACGCCGGAATTTGTCGCTACACCCACTAATATGATCGGCCCGGGCGGGATTATACGTAGCACAGGTAACTACAGAAGGCTTATTTTAATTTTGAATGATAGTTGCACATTTTGGGTGGAGGGTTTCCTGTGCAGTGGGATTGTCCGAAAGGGTTACCGTGGCTCCGGTACACAAAGGCTAAGGATGGAATATGGGTGGGTTTGAGTCAATATGTCTGACATTACCTTCTGCTCAACCCAAAGCAGAAGGAGACATTGATGATATCCCGTCAGAAAAAAAGGATGGTGAATGTTTAGTGTGGCTGAGAGTTTAAAAGTAATTTGAAAAATAAAATGACAGCTTCTTATTACTGTCACAATCGTTTTTTATTCTTCACTTCACCTATTTCTGTCACCATCACTAACTTTGTAGATGAAATAAATGGGTAAGGTAAAAATCAAAAGCCAAGCGATTTTTATTTTTCACCTATTCACAAAGTGATATGTGTACACATACAAGCCTATCCTAGAAAAGTTACGAAACCGCTAGAAGGGACCAGTGATGGACACTTTTTAAATTGATGTTTGAGCTACGAAGCATTCTGCCCGTCATCCGACATATCTCCCATTTTCCAAGTCTTTTTACATGATATCTAGTACAAAGCTAATCTGATTTACATTTAATACCGAAGTAAATCCAAATTCTGTGAACGTGACGTCGCTTAACATCGTAACGATACATTAGATTATATCTAAATGTCAAAACTCAGCATTTACATAATACGCTGGGTTTATTTTATTTTATTTTATTTTATTAGGGAAAACAAACAATTGTACAATTTGTCTTACTTGCTAGATACATAACAACTTAAATAAATGTACAATCCACGGCGTTTCCACATATTACCTTAAAATGTATAGTTAAACCTATTCGAATCTTAAAACTAGTGAATTCTTAAATCTAAGTGTTTACAAAAAGGTTCACAGATGTTTATATTATTTGTTGCTGATGACGTAGTGTTTGTATAACATTATTTTTAAATTCGTTCCGATTAGAGGCAAAGATATCTATATTAATGAAAAATTTATTAAAATTCTTGACTATTTTACAGAGGGGCGCTCGCTCTCCCGCGTTAGTATGACTAGTAGTCGTAGCAAATAGTGGGTAGGCACGCGCTTCTCGTCTTATAACAGTTCTGGGTACAATATAATATAAGGCGTTAACAATTTCTGTGCAATCATACTTATTGCTAATAAGGTCATAGAGCATCATAGCCTGAAGTAACAGTCGTCTCGAGTGTAGAGTAAGACAGTTAAATTTTTTTAGGGACTCATTGTATGTAAGGGGTTTTAGACGACATTTAAATAGAGTTGATCGCAGAAACTTACGCTGCACTCTTTCAATTGCATGGTCGTACTTTGCATAGAAGGGATCCCAAATCATGCTGGCATATTCTACCTGTGGTCGCACAAGAGAATTAAATAGATATAGATATGTCGTAGGACACTTAAAGTCTGTAGCAGATCTCATCACTAAATTGTACATTTTAAAAGCGCTCGCTGTAATTTTTTCGATGTGTACGTCTAAGTGGAGTTTACTGTCTAAGAGAATACCTAAATCACTAATTATATTTTCTTTAAGAAGAGATTCATTGCACAAGGAGTAATTAAATTTAATTATATTTTTATTTTTAGTGAAATTTAAGTATTTGCATTTAGGAATACTTAAAATTAACTTGTTATTATTACAATACTCCGATAATCTATTAAGATCCTGCTGTAACAAAAGACAATCATCTATTGATTGAATTTTTCTATAGACCTTAAGATCATCGGCGTACAATAAGAAATTACTGTTACGGAAGCAGTTACCAATGTCATTAATGTAAATAATGAATAATAGAGGGCCCAGGATGGAGCCTTGCGGTACGCCTGAAGTAGCCAGAAATGAGTTAGAATTGTATCCATTAGTCACAACACTTTGGTTACGATTACTTATATATGACTGGAACCATCGTAATAAGTTTCCCCTGATACCATTAAACGCAATCTTGTTCATTAGGATTTTGTGGTCAACTCTATCAAACGCTTTTTTAAAATCTGTGTATATAGCATCCGTTTGCGCTCTATTATCCATATGATTAAATATAGAAGTAGAGAAAATCAATAAATTAGTGACAGTGGATTTTCGTCTAACAAAGCCATGTTGTTCAGGTATTATGCTTTGTTGGATGAAAGGATATACTTTATGTTGAACAAGCGATTCGAATAATTTTGCGAGAGTACATAGGATGGAAATAGGTCGGTAGTTCTCAATATTTTGTTTGGATCCACTTTTATGCACTGGGACTATATTAGCTTTCTTCCAGGTCACAGGGAATATACCAGTAGACACACATTTATTAAAAATTATACATACAGGTTTACTGATTGTGTTAGCTGTCCATTTTAAGAAACAAGGGGGTATCCCGTCAGGTCCCGCCCCTTTTGCAATGTCTAGCATTTTTAATTGGTGACGAATTTGGTCGATACTAAACTGTATATCAGAGAGATGACTATTGTTATTAATATATAGGTTTGAGGGTGGGCACCAATCACGTGATAAGCTTTATCTTTATTTCATAGATGTTTTTATGTACCGCGTTAGATTTTGGGTCAAGTTTTATGAAGAAGTTTGTGTATTATGAAACTCGTTAACGTTATATTCCGTGATTTAAAAAACAAAATCAATTTGTGTTCGAAATATAATTTTAATTTTCACTAACTCTGACTCTGTTCTTAATAGGAATATCTAATGGTTTGTCATTGCTTTTAACAAGTTGATGTAAATCATTTTGGATAGAACGCTGAAAGACATAGAGTTTAAATAATCACAGAAGATACATTTCTGTTGCCACTAAAAACAAAGAAAGCTCCCTTCCAAACGATACACAGGACGATTTTTTCAGGTTTTACAAATATAGTAAAAGACCACCTTTCGTGCACAAACCTGGTCAGTACTTGGCCAATTTTAATTTATTTTAATAGTAGTTATTTGTTATTTTTATATGTCAAATACATTGGACCTTCTTCCTTCCCCTCGAGGTGACTTCTGCTAATAGTGCGTTACACACGTGTGTGTAGTCCCTCGTTTTTGGTATGTTTCGGTGTTAGACCGTGTTGTCTCCGGTTCATATCCAGATTCAGAGACACGCCAACAGGGAGTGTGGTCTGTTTGTCTGTTGAAAGCCAGAATTTAGGACTGTTTTAAGGGTCTATGTTCGGTGTAGCGACTACATTACGTGCACATATCGACTGTATGTTTAAACGTAGGTTAAACACCGTTCACTGATAAGTTAAGATTGTAATAGTAAGTGTTGTCATATTATATAAGCCAATTTTTATCCAAAATAAATTAGATGTTATAGTGCTTGTCTCTTTATATTTATTGCTATAGTAATCTGGCAAACGGGCTAGACTAGGATGTTTATATTCCAATGTTGCAATCAAGTTGCAATCATCTTTAGTACATTTTGGAATTAGTATTGAGAAGTAAGTTAAACTTGAACACTGCATAAATACGTCTTAATTCTTTTTTCCAGAAATAATATTTACATCATTTTGTAGCTTCACATTATCCAATCATATCAGTATTTTTTCATCGCATCAAAAACGCGCACGACACAAAAACAGTCGCATAAATCTTTCAACACGTTTTTGTCAATACACGTCCCGTTATTATTGAAGACGTTCAGCCACAGAGCCTCCGCGAAAAAATAATAATAAAACCACAGTATATCATGAAGTTCAATCCTTATAACTTATAACAGATAAGTGAGACAAACACAAAGCGATTTCCCCCTTGTTTTCCTTGTTCCTGTGAAGCAAATAATAACAGCGTGTTGCCTTAAAAAACGTTATCTATCAGCAAAGGGAATATTGAAAGAATAAATTTATCGGCCGCCGAGCAATAACAATAAAGAACCAGTACATATCGGATGCGACGGTATGAATATTGTATCACCGGCAACTGTTAGGAAGGAGGTTATAGCGAGCGCTGCCGATGTCTTTGTTGTTATGAATTATACGAATTTTGTACGAAATAGTGGGGAAAGAGCGATTATTTATTACTAGCAGTAAATCAGGACGGCTTATAATGTATCGGAGTCCTATTCACAAGCTCGTGTGACTTACAACGCCTCCTCCCCCCCTCACAAGCGTCGTCCACAATTTACGAGACTATATTTTTACAAGTACTTACGGAACGCCGTGATTTTTCATTTTATAACTTTGCACGCCGCTCGAATTTCAAACTGGAAAGTTTTTGAAAAATTCAACTTACCAGCCGGTATCTGAACATCTGCACTAGTTGTATGTACACGAGCGACTTTATTCGTCGACTTCAAGTGGAAATTGTGACGTCATAGCATCTTTACGCACGTTTGCACAAAAACTAGTTTGTTAACGGCGTAACTGGTTTTTTTAAGCTTTTTTATTTCACCACGGGACAGCAACCGACTTTGCAAAATTGATTCCGATTTGGATCCCACCTCAGGGAGCACTAATGTTCTGCGATTCGCTTTATTGTCGATACAACAGCAATCCTTTTTAGTTATTTTCTCATTAGTTTTTATTCGAATAATAATGAAGAGATTGTTGTAACGCAATTACAAAAAAAAATATAAAGCTTTCGAATTAAAACTTAAATAACCGTTTAAATAATAATGGGACAATTAAGATTGAATAAATTGCGATTAATTAATTTTAAGTGGTTTGTATCGAGTTGCGGGGTTGCCAGCCCGAGTTCGTATCCTGCCTACAGCCCTACACAGTACACAGTCAGAGCGTTTCCCAAATTAGATTAGCTACCGGAGAGTTCCGGTTTAATTTCATCTCAAATTACTGTATAATGAACTTTGTGCAGATATGCTTTTTACTCTTCCTTGTTTTGGGGTCTTTTTAGGGTAGTGGAACCCTTGTCGGTATGTTTGTCGCCAGGTTGAATCTCATGAACCGTGATAGACAGTTGTAAATTTCCAGGTTAAGCAACGCTTGCTGCAGTCAGTTGCTCAATTTTTGTGCCATGTTACCTTTTATTTTGTCCTTTTATACGGAACTCTAAATGATACTCTCAATTTACCAGTTTCTTATTTAAGTTACGCCGTTTTTGAGTTTTTTCCATGTCTTAAAATTTTATTTAAAAAAAAGGGATGATAATAAAAAAGCGGTGGTTCTTATTTAGAATGTCGTTTTTATCCAATTGCTTTAGAATAAGAGTTGAGTTTTATTTAATTACAGAATTTTGGTTTATATTTTTTAGGTAGGGTTTGTTAAAACTGTAGCAAGAAGTTATTTTTTTAATTAAAACACACAAACTTTCAAAGTCAAAATCAAAATGTTTATTTGCTTTCCTCTACCGAATAACGCCTTTAATTTACAACATATTTAAACTTAAACAAAACACTGCTCAATTTAGGGCTCTTTATTAGCCGGCCTTTGTGTCCAAAAACCACTATTAATAGGTCAAAATGCAGTCCATTGTTCCCTATTGTTTCTGGACCCAACAAAGATTCAATAAAGGCGTTGACACACAGTGCGTAGCTACATCCCGATATTTAATTAGAAAACTTACTGTGAAATTATTTAAAATATTGACATCTTGATATTCTGACTATTTGCAATATAAATAAAGAAATTTTATTTTGCAAATATGGAGACTTACCTACAGAAGATAAAAGAATTGGTAAATGAGTAGTTCAGCATGTTTATTCATAAGGTATGTGGCATGAGACCACAAAAAATATCATAACAATATACAGTAGTATACAACTAATTATCATCATTTACAATATCGTCTGTTTGAGACCGTTTTATAAAGTTATAACGCAATTCATTTTTAATGTTACTACGATGACGCTCGAGAAGCAAGGTATTTCTAATATTAACTTAAAAATGTCACAACTCAAGGCACACAGTCCAAAAAGCGGAAGTTCTCATTTCGACAATATTTTGTTCTGTTAATTTTTTTGTTTGTTCTGTTTGAACTGCATGATTCAATTTAAATGATTTCTTTGCCATTTGATTTGATTTGTCACAAAACTTTATCTGGCTTAACACTTTTTTTATTTAAAGTCGGCTGTTTATTTTTACAATAAATATTTCGTTTAGACATTGCTCGGCGAAGCGGTAACGTGCGTCACGGATTCGCGCCTCAACTCACGTGTGTCCCCACCCTTATACATAATGTATCTTAGTATCCAGTTTGATAATAAGCCCGCATAATGCTCAGCTAATTATATTAATCGTGCATTGCGTCGGTTTCAGAGGTAATGCTTTTTGCTGAACCGGAGTTAACGCGCTAATGTTTACCCACGGCTCGTTACATCACTAATTGCTGTGAAAAATGTATAATGATGTTGTTTACTCGCTAAGATGAGGGTTTTGGTTTATTTCACTGGACTTTCATTTGGTACTGTTAGTGTGAACCGTTGTGACGTTTTGTGGTACCATTGGTTACGAATCGTTGCTGGTTGTTTAGATAACAATTAGCAGAATATCAAAAAAAATAAAAGTACTTATGTCTTGTTATAAAGACCGGGAAATTCTCGAAGTAAAGTGATCTTATATAAGGAAATTAATATCTTTATCATCCTTATTCGCTAAAACGTAAAGATTACAAAATTGTCTTTGTGAATACACGTGCTGAACGGTCGTTTTCGTTGCTTTACATGTAATTACGAGTATGGACCGAAAAGAGATCCAAAAAAAATGAAACAGAATAATTCCAAACTCATTTGTCCTATTTATTTTTAGCATACTACCCGCGTACTTTCAATGCGATACAAATGCCTCGTCAATCTGCCCACTTCTCAAAACACTGAAGCTGTAGTCAACTTTAACCTTTAAATTTGTTGTTAGGTAATAAGTTGTTATTACGATATTTTGACCTTTTAACTGGTTGTCTAATCTACTGAATTTAATGATGACAAGTAATTTAATTTTCCCTCAAATTCGAAAACAATTATTAATTAATTTTGCGGTTTACGACTTAAATAACCATTGTTTCTTGATTTTAATTAGATAATTATTTGATAAAAGTGCTATTTAACTGGTAAAAATAAAAATTAGTATGTCCACAATGTATAAATAATCTGCTTTACGAAGCCTTCTCTTGACTCGCGACTCTGGTTTTTGTCTCTGGGTCAAAAACTATCTCGATAAATACGCTGGAGTTGCATCTTTTTAAATACATACGAAAGCTTTTTAATCGATTGTTTTTAATTGAATTTCATCAGTAACTACTAATGAAATGAAATAACTACATCTACCAGTTATCTAATACATAAAATCCTCGTGTCACGGTTTACGAAACTAAACTCCTCCGAAACGGCTCGGCCGATTCTAATGAAATTTTGTATGCATATGGACATCTCAGCATCTGAGAATTGGACAAAATCTTATTTTCAACTCATTTGATTAATAAAACCACGTTTGCTGGGTCAGCTTGAAACTATATATCAATATAAACAAAACGTATGTATGAATTGAATACGCCAACGCACAAGTATTCAGAACTTGAAAAGTTAAACGTTTTCAAATAAAGTTACCAATTCAGCTTCACGATTGAATGTAGACTGTTAATAGACGGAGAAATAGTTTCATCCCGATAAAGTTTTAACTATATAACGAATTGGTTTGTGTGTATAGTTATTTATAGAATCGTACTCTCTATAATAATATGTGACTTTGAAACATTTTGTGGATGATATGAATTATTCGTAATTTTGTAGGAGTCTTGGGCATGTATGGATTTGTAGGCAGATGGTGCAGGTTTGGTCCCAACTCAGGCAAATACATGCAACATTTTCAAAGTCGACTGTACGCTGAATCCAAACCGCTTAAACTGCCGAGAATTTTATTGATGACTGCGCGGATAGCCGAATGGTTGAGGTCACCCTTCCAAACCTTTCTGATGCGACGTGTGGCGAGTTCGATCTCCGCATAGGACAAGCATGGGTGTGATCCACAAATTCTCGTCCTGAATCCGGTCTTAGTGCATCTGACTTTAATATTGGAAACCACGACACAAAGATTAAATTTCTTGGTGCGGCAGTCGGTATTTTTAAATATCTGATCCCGAAAAGAATCACAACACAAAATAAACCCTCATTCTTTTGCATAGTCGTAAGCATGTGAACGCTACATAAAATCCCTTACATAAACAGTTTACAAAGGAAAGCTACAGATAACTTGTGCAGTACACCGGTATATTTATCCGGGTTACTGCACCGGGCCGGGTAAGTCGACGATTTGTTGACTTGAACTTGCCCGGCTTGAGCTGGGGGCCTACCATCAAATATTAAAGTTCACTGCAGATGTGGGAGGGAGATGGCGCTCTACATTGTGTTTCGTTGTCTCGCTTGCACAAATGTCAGTCTTGGTGCTAGTGATATTTTTTTATTCTAGATCGCTCTTGGATATAAGACTTGTCAAGATCATTCTAGGTTGACTAGCACCATGTAACTATTTATCTTTGGTGAATGTCGTACTTATGTGGTTTGCAATAAATAATATTCTATTCTATTCCCAACAATCAATCTTTGAATAGCATTATTAAAACAGCAGCAGCAAAAAGCAAAAACAACAAAACCATTGAATATAAGAAATAAAAAAATTACAATAACTTTTTCTTGTTTCTTGATCAGAGAAAGAAGTTAGAGAATGTTGTCAGTTTCATAAAAATTATCAATGTTTAAGCATAATTACGCTTTATTAAATCACGTCTTAAAAAAATTAACACATCCATTCTCAGTTATATTTCACCTCCTTCACAAATTCTTATAATCTTCACAAAGTCGCATTACTTCCGTCCTTACTTACCGCTTTGAAGTCACATTTTTATTCTTAGTTTCAGTTTTACATTTCATATCCGAGGACACAAATCCGCAGCGCTTCACTATTTCGCTCACGTTCGGATATTGCATTCACTCTGAGTCCCTCTCTTCTCGAATACAGACGTCCACACTATACTTGGAAACACATGGTGTTGGTGCGAATGGAAATTAACCTTATTGTTTTGAGGTAAAGTTGAAATTAGAATGGTTGGCTTATTAGTCACTTTGTATGTGTAATGATCAACAAGTCATCTGTGTAAATCAAGGGTTATCTATTAAATGTAGCTGTATTGAAGTCAGAATTTGTATTATTATATAAAGGGTATTTTCTTGTATTGCAACTTTAAAGTGGCGGATTATAGAATATAGTTTTAAACAGTAATTGCAAACCCTGAACCCCGTGGTCTGAGATCCTAGATCAATTCTACTGAATATGCTTAGAACCAATATAAAAATGACTGCAGTAAGGAAGTGCCGCGATGGCGTTACGGCTGTTATGCAGAAGGTGCAAGTACTATCCCAACGTAAGAAAAGATCAAATTAAAAGTTTTCAAAGTTACGAGTACTTTCTAAATTATACTAAGACACTAATGAGAAACGGTGATGAAAAACATCGAGAGGAAACCTGGATTTCAAATAGCTATAGGAATCTTTATAAAATACATTTCTCAGACACAAACAAAAAAGAAACAAACTGCATATATACCAAATATCATTACACAACACCTCCCAATTTGTAAAACAGGCGACAAATTGAAGACATGTTTACCCTTACCTAACAGTTTATTTGACAATAATTTACGGTGACTAAGTAGAGGAGATGGGAGTGCCGATGTCGGGAGGATTGAGTTTCGTCAATAATGAGGTTATAGGGCGTGAGGGACCGACATGCCTCCGACGATGGTTCCTGATAATTATGTGCATAGCCTTACATATACAAATAGTTTGTATTATGTATAAGGCTTTAAACATATCTGTCATCTTGGATAGTGATAACGGGCGTTAAAACGGTATTTTTTGTTTGTTTGTTTGACTTGACTGTTGGTTTAGTGGTTTTTAGGACAAATGTTTGTGTGAACACGATGTTGATCAAAATTTGTATGAGTTGACAAGAGTGTTCAGCTGATTTAAAACCTCTTTCCGTATAGATAATGAACAAAGATAAAAACTGTTGCGAAATGTTGTGCCAGTACGCAATTTTAGCCTCGTTAAACAGGCGTAGGCAAACCGTTTTGAAATAAATAATTACGAATCTACCTCACAAAAGTAATTTTCATTAAAATACAGAACTTTTAATTTAGATTCCAATATTATTGGCAGTCTCTTAGAACAATTACAAAAACAAAAAATGTTAAATGCTTGGATGGGTTTGAACCTGCATTCACGATTATACAAATCCGGTGAACGAACCGGTCTTCTGAGACTTTTATTTTATACGTAATCATATAAAATAGAAGCTTTAATCAAGAGATAGGTATCTAGAGCACTTGAGAGCAGCGATAACGCAAGCTTCGCATAATGTGGTCGTTAGAAACAGAAGTAGCCATAACAGAGAACGTATGGAAATTATTAAGACGAATTTTATGATTTACTTGCAAATAACTTTCTGGAAAATGTTTCGTTTTAAAGTTCAAGCATATTTAGGTTTTTAATATTAAAAGAGTTTACAACTTTATGCAATCTCTCTCCACTTAAAGTGTAATGTAAAGACAAATAAAGTTTTAGTTCTAAACAGCTCATAGCTATGGTACGGTTGATCAATTGCACAATAAGCTACGCTTAAAACGACCGGTCTCAAGATGGGTGACCATTTATCCTATAACGAAATCCTACATTTTTCGGAAGGCATGTTGTACGGCTGTATACATCTTTGACAGTCGTTACGGGTAGTTTTGTCAAAAACTTAAGTGTCCTTCTTTTTGTATTTTGTAGCGACGTGGCTAGTTAAACGTAAAACTTTTTTAAGTTGTTAACTAACGCACGACATCATATATCTTGTAAGTAAAACTATTGCCTCAGTTAATAAATATACTATATCCATTATTGCTTTACCGTCGCGTTGGTTACCTGTTGTCTTCCAAACTAAGGTAGGGATTGTTTAATAAAGATGTACGCCAGATGAGGGCTTTGACTTCTTACCTTACTTAGGGAAATTGTATTATTTGAATATTATTTTGGGTCAAATTGAGTAACATTTTGTTAAGTATTATTTGCCAAGCTAAGTTTATTTGCTTTTCACTATAAAATAACCAAATAGTCCATTAAATCGATCCCAGACCCACTAGTGACCAGTAGGCTCTCGACTAACTCTAACTTTCCCACACATCACGGCCATGTATTCGAGTTCACTTGTCTGTAGTGCATAGGTTTTGCTCGTGACGTCACCCGTTGAGTTATAGTCGTTTGGGCCACTTTACTGTGCCACAGAATTTACAATATTTGTGGCCAGTATGGGCTTTGAAAGTCAACAAATAGTTTCAAAGCTGCAACGGCTTTCGTTGCTCTATTTAAATTTTTGTTTTTATTGAACGAGTATTGATGAGGCTGGAACAGCACCGTAAAACCCGAACGAAAAAGAAAGTTTAAGCGGTGGTTAGCCAAGGGCTATGGTTGATGGTAATGAATCTGCCCCATTACCATGACTGAACATTTTTGACTGGTCTTAAACTAATTATAATAAAAAATTACAAGAAATTCACGAAGTCATCAGCGAAGTCCAATCCGTCATCCATTCTTTCGAAGAGTTAATATTAACAAAGAACAATAAACTAAAACGTTGGCAGTTAACGCTTTATATAAAAAACACTCATACTCCAGTACTTACTCAGCTCTATCTCATATCACCGCTATAATTGAGTACTGCATCCGTTCATCTAATATTTACTTAGCCCGTGAATCTTCCCTGGTATCAGAATCCTATATTTGCATCGATCTGCGAGCATTAATCACACGATTCGTGCCAAACTCGCGTTTAATGCTTAGATAAAGCTCTAGCATGCATGGAATCATGTTCTGCGTTATTGTTACGATTTTTGTGTTGGTTTACCTAGAGAGGGGTTTTTTTCTCGGGGAAAAAGGCAGAGTCGGTCTAAATGCTGACGTCGGCTTACTTGTCTCATGCTAGTGTTGATGTAGACCTACAGAATAAGAACAATTTTTTTTCAGGTTTATTATTATAGACTGGTGATTGGTAATAAGAAAAAAAAGTCAAAGTCACTTTTTCATTGTTTTGTGCCTTAGAACAATGAAGAATCATAGTTTTGAGACACGCCAACATGAAGCAAAAATCTGTGAACAAGCAAGGTTATATCCCTATCCCTCTAAGCTCTTTTCTCGGTGGGAAATTATAAGAAATCTTTTATTATTTGAATAAAAAGATTATTGTTTCACAAAACAACAATATCTGACAGTACAAGAAATCCTAGTCCTACTGCCTACCCATTCACGCGTGCTACACATACACATAAATGTTAAGAGATCTCATCTCATTCCAAAGATCTAAGTGTCTGTTACGCAACACCAAAAATGCTTATTCTTAGTTGTGAACCACACGTCCTACTCACAATTTTGAAAACCATTTTCATTTGCGACACGTACGCGTTTCCGCATTGATAATTTGGCGGGTAAACGCAGGCATTTAAATAGTCTGCAAAGAGAATAATTCCAGTTGTGCTTCTGGTCGCTATAGAGGTACATATGACAGAAGTTTACCTTTTTTCAGTCCCTTGAAAGTTTAAGAACAAAACTTTTTGCTTTCTGGAAAATTCGTACAACTTTATGTTTGGAGTGTGAAACCTATATTATTTATTTGGAAATTGACACAAATAGTATACCTATCTTTATTTACGGTCCGTTGGTGTAGTGGTTAGTGGCCCTGATTGCTATACCGGAGATTATGGATTCAATTCGGCTTAACATGAGTCAAGCCGAATTGAATCCATAATCGAGTCGATATCTTTTTTCTGTCTGGTTGTAATATAAATATTAAATAGTCTATTTACAGCGAATACGAGCTTTGCTTAGCCTAATACTGGACGGCGTTGTGTGAAAGTTATGGAATATTGTTTTATGTTTTTATTTTGACAAAAGGTTGTAGTCGTGTGAGCAATTAGGTGAAGTGCTGAAAAAACAACATTAATCATTTCCAAGGTACTCCACATTTAAAGCTAGAATTTGAAACACTAAAATTTTGCCGCAATAATTTAATTCAGTGATACTTCTGAGTAGCCTCTCACTGTGGCAAGTCCTGACACAAAGTGTGGCCTCGCGAGTCCACTGCACGTGTCGGCCTCGATCCAGGCCAAGCTTATACACAGCCGTGGAAGCGGAATTGTGAGGCCTTTGGCTGTTCAGGCCACATCCACATCGGGTATTCATACTGTGCTCGCTGGATTTGACAGTTATAGAATCGTATAGGATTTTTTTTGTATGGATATTCGCATTTAGGTCTACAGGCATTGATTGCTTCAAGCTATACTGTATGGACTACGCAAGGGATAGTAATGGATGTGTATGTGTGAGTGTGTATCTATGTTTGCGTGCTTGTACTAAAACGTCGTGAATTTGTTCAGTAATACATATACTAGAATCTTTGATTTTCTTTGTTGGTTAGGATGTAGATACGTGACAAAAAAAAATACAATAAATTAAATTTAACATACGTGCATGCATGCGCATGCATAAAGGTGAAAATCCTTTGTTTATCTAGCCTACCGTGTCCCACTGCTGGCTATAAGCGTCCCCAAAATCCTTCCACGATTCTCGATCCTGGGGCAACATGGAACCAGACCTCGCGTTAACCCTGTAGACCGTCCGTGGGTCATGATCATAACCCTCATTTTTGCTTCGGGTCGGGTAAACAAATAATCTCGCAATCACATATTAGCAGTTTTATCCATATTTATCCGCAGCTTATTCCTACACCAATTACGTAGCCCCATTATCTAAAGCCCCTTTGTACGATGACTTCTAATTAGCTAATCGAAGCCCCTAGTACATGAATAATAATAAGCTCGGATGACAAAGCTAGCGTAGTGGTGTGCTGTGATTACAGCGGACATTATCCGCAGCGTGTCAGCGTGACGCGGCTTGCAATGACACGCTTGACGCTCCGTCACGTCACTCGCTGTCAGCCGGACCGCGTTTGTGTGAACTGTTATTGTTGGGAAAAATTTAGACTAATGTGTGCGGTGTAGGATTGTGGTTCGATATGTTTTGAATATTTTAGTGTATGTAGAATTGTAAATGTGCTTGGAACATGTTTTAGTGTACGTATATACATACGTTAAAATGTATAATATACTAAAAAACATGCATTTTCACCTTATGAAAGATCTTATTCTAGAGTCGATGTGGCTTTGTGGTTTCATGGACTAAATATATTCTCGATCCCAACGCAGTACCAATTGAATTTTTCAGAGTTCTATCTATGTATTTTCTTAATGCAAAGATACTACTGACAGTCGGTGAAGGAAAACATCGTGAGGTAAACTGGATTCCACATATTGGAATTTCCAATCGTCAATCCGCCGTGAGCTCGCGTGGTGATCAATGCTCAAATTTTCAATATAGGGGAAGAGGCCTGTGCCCAGCATTGGGGTGTATGTAGCCTGGCCATAAAAGTGTTGAAATATAAGTAACGAGTTGGTTTTGTTAACTCTCTCAACTAGATAACCAAATATCAAAATAATAATTATATTCTTCAGCATTTTATTACTACGAATAGTGCCAAAAATGTTTATCACAAATATGAATAGTTCCACTTTTCTTTTAAAACTCTTCTGGTCTTTGCCAGCAGTGCACTTAGCACAATTGTCGTTATTATTAAAATTCCCAGTGAGTTGGCATAATCCGACTGTTGGATGTAGGTCGATGTCACCTTAGCTAAGCTGTGACGTCACGTGACAAGTGACGTCATAGCATGGAACACGTCACTCACCGCACTGATTACGGTGCATTTTTAATTGTCTGCATATAAGCGTGATTGCGCGATCGTATTCAATGTACGGCTGTATGTTTTAAGGTATTTGTTGATGTATGAATATAAAGTGGTTAGACCTTTTTTAGTAGTTTGCCATTTACTTAACTAATTGAATTGAATTAACTATTTTTATCTGCATTATCATCATCGACATCGACAGTAGGTACGAAGTTCGCCAGGACAGCCAGCAATGCAAAAAAAATACAGAGCCATGAAACGCGTTCAAGCCAGCTCTAAGAATTTTGAAGCACAACAAACTAAAGTTGACATATGAGGTAGTTGCGAGCTCAGTGCAGTGGGTAACGACTGCGGATAAAGAGGCGAGCTCTCCTCCTCATATAAAAAGCTCTTCACACCAGGATTATCAGCATTTCAACTAAAAAGGTGCAATAAACGTCTCTAGCACTCCGCTACGCAGCGCGCAGGGAAAAATACGCTTTTACAGAAAATTGGGTAATCGACGGCCGTTGGCGGTATATTATTTTTAATAATGCCCTGCAAATGTTCCTGTTGAGTCTGAGAGCGATGCTGTGTCGTTATGCCGACATTAGTTTGATCGAGAAAACCCCGGATGGTGTTAACGCTGATTGTGATAACCCTAATTGGTGATTAAAGCACCTATTTATCTTTTAAAACGCCGTTGAGATACTAAAACGAGGGTAAAGGTTTTTATATTTTGTGTTAAATGAACTTCAGGTATTGTTAAATAGAATTTTAGGGGTATTGTTCGAAAATAACGGTCAAATATCGTTTTAATAGCATCGGTCTAATAAAGAAAGCTCATAAAGATTATATTTATATTTCGTAATTTTGTTTGTCAGGGTTTATTTTTTTTTTTATGTATGTACAATACTTCGTCAGATAAGAAATATACCTTTATTCTTTTTTGGAATAATAAAGATATTGCTTTAAAATTTGCAACGATTTAATGTCCCCGCCGCCAGGGCTGGCAAAAATTGTAACAAGATGTGACGTCACGTGATAATTTGATTCCTTCCTTCCTTGTCTCTCTGTTACACTCTTGCCAGAGTGGTCGTGGTCGTCACGTCAGGGGTGGTGGCAAGCTTTACAATCCGCCGCCATTCCTCCCGCACTGCAGTTCGCCTTGTGCATTAATGTAGAGGGCCATTGAGGGCCTAATAATAATTTGATACAAGTTCATAAATATATCAAACGTTAATTAAAAATAAATTCTATTAGAATTTTACATAAAACCTAAACCGTATTTAATGAGTAGGTACTAACAATTTCTCTTTTAAAGTTTTGTTAGTGTGGACAGTTTCCACACAGCCTTTATGCTTGAGCATGAAGTAATTTACACCACAAATATTAGAAAGTCCGTAGTTTTTGAAAGGAAACTACTCTATGTGTAAATTGAAGCCAGTTTTATTTGCTTTAATTATACTGAAATCCTGTACATTACGTATTCGTTGTATAACGTTATTCTATTTCTACATAAAATATTAATATTTTGTGACGTAACTAGCTTTTAAGTAAATATAAGAATCGGTTTTATAGTTAAATGTTAGTAATTTTGCGTATAAAAAAGAAAGGTTCAGAATCAAGACAAGAATGACCTACGACGGTTGCTAGGCAACTAACTGAGAGTATAAAGATTGTCCATTCTCTATACAAAAGTCTTTATTGGCGACATCAATGTTTTTGTATAATAATTATTATTTAATCTCCGGAAATACAGGGCTACTTAGTTTACGATGCAGAGTCTAACTTAATTTGTAGGTACAGATTCGAAAGGCGTTATTTTTTTTAAATCTCTTTGATGCATCGAAGAGCTATAATTACAAGTGCCATTAGATGCATGTATATTTAGGAATTGTCAATTATTATTGACAATTATCAACTTACTATTCAAACTTGTATCTTGCAATACATTAAGTATTAACAAAAGAGGTAGTGATGGGACACATTAATAATTTCGGAAAGATATCCGCGCAACCGTGATGCGCCGCCGTGACACGTTGCGACGCCGGCATGCGGTCGCCACAGCGTCACGTCGTCACGCCGCATGCCCTACCCAAATTGAAACCACTAATCGAGCTGTCACTCAAATAATATTTCACGTTCGCCTCAAGGTATATTCTTTGGTTATTTGTCAAAGGTACGTCACTAACCGCGGTATTTTGTTTTGTTAAAATTAAAGGTTACATGTCACGTCTGTTTTGATAAATTTTAAAAGTTCTTAGATGTTTAACAGATCATGTGTTACAGTACATATTATATGATATGAGAGTATATTTAAAATAAAAGCACAATTTTATTCAAATCGTTTTGTGATATCTACGCTAAAAAATTGGAGACGTTGAAAAGGAGAATTTGTAGGCCAATTTTTGTTTTTGAGATTAAACGTGGTGTGTACATTATTTAAGTTTAGATTATTACTATCGGTTACAAAAGGGAAAACATAGGTTTAGTATGTGTATGACTTTATATTTGATGATGCTTTTACGAGCTTCTACATAACACAATTGCCTGTTGGTTAGTGGGTCATGGGTGCACTTTTCATCCAGGACAAGTTTTAGAGTGATAAGCAGAGCACAATCATTATTTTGTCGGTCTGAGTGTAGTTAACTGCAAGGCAAGAGCCAAATGGCGGAGGTCAAAATGCTGAACCCCTTCTACGCGTCGAGGTGCGGGTTCGATCCGGCGTGGAACAAGCATTTGTGTGCCCCTCACCAAAACGCTTTTTTTCGCAATTTTAACCTATGTTTTGATTACACATTAACATAAATTCAGAAAATACAATCTTAAAGACTCACATTCACAGAAACTTATAATGCAAAGAAATACTAATATCAGTACCAAAGCTACATATCGATATATAAACTAAACGAACGTGTTGCGAATCGCACGCGTATCGTCACGCGGCTGACACGCTCGTCACGCTCATCTGACACAGGTGACGTGACAACATGACACTCACTTGTCACGCTGAGTAAGCATGAAGGTGTATATTTGATGCCTGATCGAGCACTGTCAATAATGTTGTACATGGTTTTAAGTATCATATTGCAATTATTGTTTTAATTGTGATTTGTTTCTGTTTTGTGTAACACTCGTACGTTATTTGCAACTCGATACCGGTATTGATACATACTTTATTCAAAACAATTAAATAAAATAACTTATATTTTTAAATACTATTATAAATATTAATGTGAAATACATAGTATTTATCAGGAGAACGAAGCCAAAAATATTTGTGTGGTTTGGCAATAATGACACTGTCAAATACTATGTAAAAGTAGTAAGTAATTTTAAATCAGAATTATATATTTCAAGAATTAAACGAACGTATTTTTTTAATTACGTTTTTGTAGACATATCATTGACTGCATAGCGGTATAACTATGAACTATAGAACCAAATATCGTAAGTTCAAATTCTATGTCTTTTACGTATTAACCAAGTAATGATCGATAACATAAAATATATCTCGGAATTTATGATTGGAGAGATATTTATACGTCAAATACTTACCGCCAGGTTGTAAATGAACCATACGAAAAACACAAGAAGACAAATGTTTTCTTCTGAGTGTTATTTTTGTAAATATTTATACATTTATTGGAAACCAACGTGTAATAAATCAGGGAGATCGTCACGCTAACGTGTCACGCTCGCTAATCTGCGACCAACACAGGTAGTGTCACGTCACTAGCTACGTGACAGTCAGCTGACAGATGAAATGATAACTTGACGCTTGATTGAGTATTGATATTACAGATTTTAGAATTTTATAGATGTTATAAAGATATACTTTCCTCGTAGGTATAAGTGGGTATAAGTATGTGTTAAGAATAAAGATTGAAAGCCTGTGTTTTAAGTATAAAGCTCAAAGCAAAATTTGTTATGAAAGCAAACCGATAAATTAAAAAAAATAGTTATAAGGGTTAGGTCACCACGTCTGTTTTAACTGACAACTACCAAAAATTCTTAACTCATTCTAAAAATACAAAATCCACCATTAAAATATCAACCACTAATTTCAATTTACAAATACCCTCATTCCCATCTATCATCTAAAACATTTTCTTTATTCAAATACAGAACAGTTGGTAAACAGGAAATTGTAATGACATGTTCGGTTTGCGGTGACGTATATCCGGTGTCATGATCTGGTTGTTAGCGACGCCGCCATATTTTATTTATTGTCTATGCTCTGAATTATGTAACGTACCGCGCTGGTTAGTTTCGTTTGCACAGGATATGTTAATTTTAATCCTGTGTTATTTATTCGCTGGTGGTAATTATGTTGTTGATGTGTTATGTTTAAAGGATATGCATTAAATAGTAAATTGAAGCACTATTTTTTTAGTTTCAGGGATGGTATTTTTGTTATGTGATTTTAAGAGGTTATTTCGAGATGGCTTAGATTCTTATTGATTCACTCACTTGCAGCTTATCGTAAGAGTGGAAAAGTGGAAAAAGCCTGTGTAGGATCAGCCAAGTTGTAGGAAATTTGTTAAAATAAATTTTAATAACGGAGGCGTATTCTTATTATTTAGTTTTTTTTCTTTAATTAAGACACTTGCACTAAGAAGATCAATCATTGGCTCGCAAAAAACTCAAAACGAGCATTTGTGTAATAAATGTCTACTTGACACTTATACACAATAGGTACTATATCCTCAAACCGGCGAAATATAAAAAAAAACAAATTCTTATGACGTCATAAAACGTTTACAGACAACAAAACGCAACTAATTATTAAAACAAAAAGTATCCATAGAGCATTCTAATTATGTTGGCTTGAAAACAACGCCCGCGAAGGGCTTAAGTTTATAAATTACGGCGAAACTTTGGTAATTTATCAATAATTACTTGAAAATTCATTGTTAAGAGCTATTCTTTATGTTATTGTAATTAAATATTTTTACCATTATGTTCTGGCGAAGCGATTTTAAAGTTTAATCATTCAAATTGCGACTATATTGTTTGCATGTTTGTGGGTAAAAGTTACTTGTGGTAAAATGTCGGTATTAATTTATAATTTTTAAATTAAAATTAAATCTTTCAATTTTATGGTTCCATTGTAATGTATGATTCGACATATATTAATTTCCCCTTTTATAGAACAAAAAAATCTTGATAAACCTCAACTCAAGCTCAATAGTGGGGCTGGTGGCGTTATTTTGTGTATACATAGCTTGTTTTCGATTAAATTGTAGCAAAGAGTGAAGTCAGGTGAAATCTTGTGAAAAGTAAGTATCTTATTCAATGACACGGCGGCTCATGATTTACGACTCCGCTTCTGTCCGAAACTAGTCGGACAATCTTGATAATAAGTGTGAGTGAACCGTTGCATTATTTAAAAAAGAATCATCCTCATAAAAGCCACTTGATAATTTTAAGTTATTATTATTACTAGCGTTGAAACTCCCACTGTTGGGCAAAGGCCTCCCCATTCTTCTTCCGCTTGTCTCTGTCTTGAGCCGCGAGTGACCAGTTCGGTAAGAACGAATCCAAGTCACCCCACCACGGCAAACACGCAATTTTAAGTTAATTAAAAAAAAGTCAAGTTCTCATCTACTACTAGTTTATCAGACGCATCCATTAAGTCAGAGTACAAGCTCAGCTCGTGTGTATCGGGAAACAGTTTCACGATCTGTGTTGGGACCACTTTGGGCCCGCACGCCAATTAAACACTAACTCACATTCCCAACTATGCATAAGTTATGATAACTTACGAGTCAATTGCTTATGCGCTTTGACATGTATTTAGTTGTATTAAATGTTTAATAGTTCTTTTTAATATGGTTTTTTTAATAATATCCTGATTTATTTTCGGCAGCTAGTATCGCAGGACACAAGGCAGATGTGCACAAGCACAACATTCGAAAGGTCGGTGCGTGCTTTATTATTGAACTCGGCTCCTTTGACTGGCAGTCTTGCAATCTTAACACTAGGCTATCACAGCTTCGAGGTTTTTTAATGTTATGGTGGAATCCAAATCACATGTGAATCATGTACGTTCTTTAACAGGAATCATAATCATCTCCATCAGCTGATACCCAATAGTCCACAGCAGGACAAAGTGTGTTTATGCCATATATCAAAAAATTATGATTGAAAGTAGCTATTTAAATAGGTATCAATAAATACTAGCAGCTCAGTTGCTTGACAAAAAGCTTGTATGTAGGTAAAAGCAACCGCGTCAAAAGGGAAAATGTCAGTATTGAACATTGATTGAATAAATAAATGCTCTCAATTCATTATGAAACGCGTTCCAGCGAAACCCGATCATATTATAAATATGATCGAATTATTCATATGTGTGCATGGAAGTAAATATGAAGACCAAAAACGGGTCAAATGTGAGTCGCGACAGTAAGAGAAATGAAGTTTCAAAAATATACAAGCGCATTTGCTAGAAAAAATAAAAAGATCTTAAAGTTAAATCTTTGCGCTAAATAATTGCTAACTAATCTGGTACTAAAATTCTTGTATATTAAAAAAAACTTAATTAAAAAAAAAACAACAATAACAGTGTGATATTCATATTCCTTAAATTACTTCATTTTACCACTATTCTTTAAGAAAAGAATACATTAGGTAATTTCAATATATGATTTATAAATCTAAAATGCTTTTAAATTTTTGAATTAATATAATTTTAACCTTTTTTATTTTAAAGTCATTAGCTCCTTTAGCTTTTATATTTGTGGGTTAGCCGTTACATCTTTTAAATATTATTTGTTAAGGGATGGTTTTGATTAAACACCTCATTTTTATGCTTTTATTTTCATTTACTACGCTTGTATGATTTTAACCCTCTGCAGTCGCTCCACTACTGTATAATCCTTGTATATTTATGCCCCTGTTGACTACATTTTTAAATATTTCTGTTGTATTACCAGTCGGCTGTAAAAATACTTGAGAGCGTTAGCATTGTAAGGACTCGCTTTGTGAGTAGGACAGGCGAGAGTGAAGCGAAATAACGTCGACGGGCTATTGTCCAAGATATATAAAAAGCCTACGAAATATTCGATAAGACTCGGCGAGGGCTGGCCAATGGCATTTGTGAAATAAATATTAAAACGAGACATCAAATGTAAAAACCAGTTTGTTTAAGAGTTATTATTTATATGAGGTTATACGACCATTAGACCTATCGCGATAACAACTGTAAAATTCTTAAGAGCTAACGTCTTTCTTACTGATGGTGACCAAAATTTACAAAAAATGGATCCTTTAGTATTTAGTAAATTTTATAGAGTTAAAAAGAAATTTAACACGGATGGATGCTGGTATGATGGTGATAATAACAGCAACTTAGGTGAGAATAACTGATATTTAAAACTTGCGACTTAATATCAGAAACTAGTCGGGCAATCCCGATAAATACGCGTGAGTAAAGTTAGAATGAATGGAATTTGATTACGTGACAATATCAGTTAATTTGATGTATTTATTGTAAGTAATTACGATGTTTGTAACTGTTTCAGGGAACCTTTTCACCAGATAATTAAAAAGTCGAATATCAGCTACAAAAGCAAAGATTATCTTTCTTATATTTTCAATTTTGTAAGAATGGATGTTGATTATTAAAATAAGCTATTGTAACAAAAGATGAGAGTGCTCAAAACATACAATGACAGAAAGTAGGTCATGAAGACAGGTCAGAAATGGACGTTTTTTTTCTACATGAAATATGTTTGGGGCAAAAGAAAGGTGTACATGTTCTGTCATTTTGTATTAAAATTCTGAGAAAGGCCTGTTGCAAAGTGATCGAAGTTACTGCGGATTTCATATGATTTTGAACATTTTCCTACGTTTTTATAAACTCACTTTTCCTGTTCGTTTGTCGACTCAATTTTGAGGTAAGCTAGCAGGCTAAATTTTTCAGGGTAGCTTCAAACCGGATAACAATGCAATTTACAACTATAAAAACAGTTATACCGATTCTGATAAAATTTGGAGATTTTAGATTTTAAATCTATGAATTATTTATGCATTTATAGCAATTTCCCAAGTTATATCTCGCCCCAACCCTACGAATCACAATGGTAGTGTATGGCCGTCCAGTTAATATAAAAAGACCGATCTGTTTTGTATTTTCTCAAGAGCTTGTACATTGATTATGTTTGGAACTTGATCCTCTCAAGCGGAGCCTATACGATTTATTTTATTCCCTCCTCGCGATTCAGTTATTTATGAGCCAAAATTACAATGAAATCTATACGGTATGACAATAGATTGATTTTATTACTTGTTATTGATATAAATTATTGGTACTTAGTTTTTTTGTGTTGTTTCCTTGTTTTGGGTGATTATCGGGTGCAGGTCACTTTTAATATATTTCGCAGGAAAAACCACTTGAAGCTGATTATAAAAAGTTTGAAGAAAATCTCGCTTTAGTATGGTTAGTTATAATTGTCTCGCAAGTATTATCAAAACAATGGGAGCAGAATTACATTTAAAAAAACGATTTTTTGCAGCTCTAACATCACGCTGTCTCTCCGCTTACAATGTAAACTCAACTGTAAATAAATTGAGACATAAAAATGTAAGCCACTATGAAATAGTATACTTATTTTAACATTTTCTATTTAAGTTACACAAATACTAGAACATTATTGACAACAGGAATACGTTTTTAATTCATTTCTTTAGTACCAACAACATTACAGTTTACGTTTTTTAAATATCTCCGCGTTTCCCAACCCGACTTGTAAATTGTTTAATACGAGAATCATTCTTATGAACAAATTTCTCAAAGAATCTTCAATTAAAAGTCTGAATAAGCTTCAGATTCTTTAATGAAAATTCTTCATTTGTCGTTATTAAAAAGAAAAAAAACTGTTTTCGCTGCGAGTAATCATTTAACTTTGTGAACTTAAGGCTTTCTTTATAAACGCTAGTTTAGTGTTTAAATGTTTTACTTAAATGTATACGTTTATTCCTTTCGCTATATTTGTGATTTACTCTTTATAGCTTTCATTTACGTAATCATAGAACTGGGGGCTCATAACCAATGCCAACGTATTTCTGTGATCGGGAAATCACGCAGGATAACCTCCTTTTCAATAGCAGCAAAAAGTATTTGTCACAAACTCATCAAAGAGAAACAGCCAAATATCCGATAAAAAAAAAACTCTATGATGCATGCATGATTTTATCCCTTTTCTTTCCCCTAATACAGACGAAGACAGCAAGCATTGACTGATCATAGCATCGTCTACAAACACGCGTTAATGTCTTAAAAGCAAGACACTCTAGGTTAATAGGGTGCGGAATAATGCGAAGAACAGTATCAACGTTAACATCGATACAGCGAGGGAAGCCCATTAAGTTGTCGCTAAGTAATCACTCGGCGGTTAAAAACGTGGTTATGCCTTCATTTAGGTTCGCAACAAGTTATGCTGTTTATAGAGAGTACTGTAGAGTGTATATCTATGCTAATATATAAAGCTGAAGAGTTTGTTTGTTTGAACGCGCTAATCTCAGGAACTACTGGTTCAAATTGTTTTTTTTTGTGTTCAATAGACCGACCATTCATCGAGGAAGGTTTTAGGTTATATAACATCACGCTGCAACTAATAGGAGCGAAGATACAAGGGAAAATGTGGCAAAAGCGGAGAAAAATATTAATCTTCGAGGGCTTCCGTTCAAAAATTGCTAACTTACATCTTCTAACCACGCGGACGAAGTCGGGGGCAACAGCTAGTTGTAGAATATAGTTTTATAATGTAACAGAATAAGTTATTAACTTGAGGTTTTGATCAATGTTTAAATAAGAATTTCTAAAGTGGAATTGGGTGAAGTATGTCTAATGCTATAGTTGTCGCTGTATAGGTAAAGCGAGTCAAATTTTTAATTGAAAAATAACGACATCTTGTAGAAAAATCTGCCATCTAAGAGACAGCGGAGAGCATAACCGTAATAACAAGGTTATAATTTTACTGTTGGAGTAAGATACAATAAAAATGCTCATGATCATATTCACAATTGTCCAAAAAAATAAACTTAATAACCTAAAAAGCTAGCTGGTTCTCGCTGGCTGCCGAAGGCCAAGGATCGGATGTTTTGGAGCAACTTGACTGAGGCCTTTGTGCAGCCGTATGTTCGAATAAAATTGGACCTTATGACATTAATTTAACCCTATAACTGCCTACTAAATTCTGAAGTAACATAGACGTCCATACATAGTATTACATAGGCTTGCGTAGGTGACAAAATTTGTATCCCAAACCATATTACTTACCCATAGACCCGAATAACGAACCCTAGAATAAACCAACAACTAACTTAAACTATCGATCAGCTGATGTCAATGCTCCGAAGCTTACAACTCTGTCAATCGGGATCACTCCACATTCCGTACTACCAAACAGTTTTGCATAGATAGCCGAATTAGACTCCAATGATAATTCGGACACAATTCGATTCGAGTAATTTGCCATCATTTGCATCTGTACGTACTATAATTGTAATTGACGAATAGTTGTGGGGGTTACCGGTAAACTCTGTATTAAGACTTGGAAGTTTGAAATGGTAAATGTGTTATTTAAGGTTAAATTTGTAATGTAATCAATGTTCTGACAGTTTACCCTTATGTTAAGACGATTTAGTTAATGTACGAAATTGACTGATTCAACAGAAGTGTTACATAAAAATTGGTCATGAGTCCAATGGTCAGTACTTGCGACTTATAATTATACTAAAATATCAAATGTAAGAAAAATAGTCATCCGTTTCATTGTTGACCAAATTAATCGTTACATAAACAAGGTTTTAGACGTCTTCTTTTAAAAAAAACAACTCTAGCTATTAGCTCGTCCTGAGATACAGTCAGGAGACAGAGGGACGGATAAGAATTATCATTCTTTTTTTTAGTTACAACATATTTTCTATTTTTTATAATAACTATCGTGAGACTGATTCATTATTAAATGATGTAACGGTTTACTCACGCGTTTTTATCGGGGTAGCCCCACTAGTTTCGGACCCAACCGGAGTCCTTAATCATGAGCAGACGCGGCGGGATCGCGAGTCGAACAGTTCGACTCTAAACTAGTCGGGCTACCCCGATAAATACGCGTGAGTAAACCGTTACATCAATTAATATTTTCTATTTAAAAAAAAAACATTCTATAAAACATTATAAAAAAGACAGTATCCTTACAGCATCCGTCTTCTCGAAGCGCTGTTTTTATTTCAGTTGGTTTTAAAACTACGCTTCACAAGATACTCATCTGAAACGATATTGGTGTACTTTAGAAACTTGTGTGTAAACAACCATCGTTTATAATCCCATCAGAGTACACCGGGTAAATCTCATGTTGAGTGCGTAAACAGCGGTACAGCCGCGTCCAATAGTGTATTGACCATGTCAAGGATCTGTGACTGGTTTTTAAAATTCCCAAGGGTAATACGGGGTCAATTTTTTGGAGTTTCGTAACGAAATGGCAAAGAACCGAATGGAGAATATACATTCGTCCGCTTGTCCGGTCCGTTTGTCTGTCCGTATATATAGGTACAATTGGTTATTCCCGATACTTACCCGATAACTAAAACTCATTACTTTTTGAATAGTTATTCAAAAATTGTATCCATAACTTATGATGTACATTACCATGAGCATGAAAACTTTCACCGAAAATTGGTTTGAACAAGAGTCTGAATCTAGTAAGAAGTATTTTTAATACGTCATCAATTATCGTTACTTGCTGCTACGGATCCCTTCCTAGCCGAGATTGACTCGCACTTGGCAACTTTTTGTTCCTATTTAACAAAAAAATTATATCTTTTAGAAAACTTCACGGCATCCTTCGTTATTGACAACTGAACCATTCGTATTATTGATCTTCTCTCTATCACTTTGTCACCTTTCCAACGCTTACAATAATTTGCATCTTTAACAGTTCCAAAACATTGATGAACACGACTGTACTCGTATCACCGGTACGGCACACACCGCATAGACAGCTCAAACTTCTATTAGTATTGGAAAAGTTTCATCAACTTTTTCATACCTTTTATTCGATAAAAAGTTGCAATGTTTACCCAGTTATTTATCATTTTTTAACGAACGCTTCCATCTTGTGAGAAATTGGGTGGAAACTGATCAAGAAGTGTAGCGGCTGAGGTGTGAGAGTTTGAGGCGAGTTCTTGTTTTAAAATGGATAATGTTGGGCTTAAGAATAATGGAGAATCGTTTTAAAGTTTGAAGTTATTTTTTGAAACTGTTTTTTTTGGATGCGGATTAATTTGCTTGTCAAGTTTGCATGAATTTATTTATAATTTGACTGGAATGAAAGTAGGACGGAAGTTTATGGAAAAATAAAGACGTCTAAACATTTTTGGCTAACGAACTCGTGCTTTTCTTACTTACCCATATAAACTATCTTTCAATCATTTAAGCGAAAATACATTTTACCTAATAAAGCACCCTAAACTTTAACTAAAATAGCATTTAAAACTTCACTATTTTTAACCTCTAATTTAACCTAAAATCGTCATACAGCAACTAAACAAAAATACACATTTGTACAATCAATCCAAACAAGTCCTAAATTACTCCGATCACCTTTACAACATTCACGTCCATGCGTCACACAAGTACATTATTACCTCTAATTGAAAATGCAATGAAGCGCATGCTAGAATGGCAAATGGCAAATGGTAAATTAGTGGATTATGCCCAAACGGCATCGTATTCGTATATACCGTTGCGTAGATCACAATATGTTCTAATTTGGGGCAAACCCGCGCGAGAGCTGCAATATACATCGGTAAGGGCTGCCATTGCACAGAATTACCCCGAATTAGGAGAGATAAGTTAGGGTGTTAGGGTTAAAAGGTTAATTTTCTGATAGATTATTTTTACTTCGGGTCTTGAATGTAACCTTTTTCATTAGTACAGCTACTGGTTAAGTTTATCTTAAATACATCAATATTACATTACCACTGAATTGTGCGAAGGTGTGTCCCAAGCTCAGTTACAAGCAAAAGTATGTTATCAAAGTCCTCTAAAACAACAAGAACTATTATTAATTCGATTTTCTTCAGAATATTTAAAAATAGTATTTTAACACCTAGGCGATAAGTGCAGGCTT
This sequence comes from Trichoplusia ni, assembly GCF_003590095.1. NCBI lineage: Eukaryota > Metazoa > Arthropoda > Insecta > Lepidoptera > Noctuidae > Trichoplusia > Trichoplusia ni. Next base: position 2,629,975 of record NC_039489.1, on the reverse strand, counting down.
CTAAAAAATTGGTCATGAAAAAACAAACCAACTCTATAAAGTTTTGCGGATTGGCTTGTAACCTACATTAAATTTAACGATACTAAAACAAGAATTATGAAACAATTTGAATATAACCTTCGTACGCTTGCTCGTAGTTTCTATGTTATCACTTCTTACTAACTTTTAGTAAACATAACAACCTACGCACTATTAGCGCACCCTTTTTGCTTTTTTCAGTGTTTACATGTATTTTCTATTAAGCTCTCTATACACGGTGATTTTTTAGTCGTCTTACAAAAGAAGCCCAGATCATGTATCCGACGTAAAATACCCCTAGGCGCGATTATTATTTTTTTATCATCAACTATTATGGGTTGTAGATATTAGGTACGAAGAAACATGAAACAAGAGAAATCTGAAATATACCCTTAAAAATGATAAAAACGCCACCGCCCGCGCCCCTCACCATTGTTACAAGACTCGGACCGCGCTCGCAACAGAGCTGTGCTTCTAAAGAACTACGAATTGCATCATAATATTGAATAAAAATTGAATTTTAAATTTATTCAAATCTCATAAAAACCTATTTTTTTATCATGAACGTGTTCTAGTCATTAGATACATGAACTGGGGTGCTTTTGTAAGACGACTAAAAAATCACGGTGTATGTCTATCAGTCATCTTTCTGTTTGTCAGTCAGTCAGTACGTTCCTCTGTTTGTTTGTTGGGCAGGCAGTTTGCCTGTCCTTGCCTGTCTATCAGTCATCAGCTTATTTATTTGTCAATCAATCAGCTGATCTGTCGGTCAGTCTAACTGCCTGTCTGCTTGCTAATCATTCACTCAGTCATTTAACTGGTCTGTCTGGCAACCCTTCACGTCGCTGTATAAATTCGAGTTATGTTTTAGAATGGTATACAAGAACATTTCGTCCACCAAGAATGTTTAAGATCAGCTCAATTCTTTAATCTCTTAAACCGGAACTGTTGTTAAAAAGCGAGACAACACATCACTAATTATATCACTCTATCTCTCTCCAAAATACCGATAACAATAATAACAGATAAGACTGAAACATTCGAAAAGCTATGAAAGTTCTGGTAACCCCAACGTGGCCCGTTAGTTGTTATTTATTGCTCAATATTACCCCACGCCACTTACGCTGTAATATTGCAAATTATGTGCATATGTTAATTCGGAACGGGCCGCGAATTCGCGATACTCTGTGGAATGTTGTTTTACTTTGGACTATGGACTGTGTAGTGTGTACTACAGTGTGCTGTTGCGTGATATGAGTTGCATCATCTGTTTTCTTGTGTACTCTAAGTGTGGTTTGAAGGTTGTCTGTGATTAAATGTTCTTTTTAAAGGTGTTATTGTAAAGACCTTTTGTAGGTAGCTAGTTTCTTTAACTTGAGTTTTAGACGACTTCCGCTCTAAGGAATTTAATTCTTAGGTCGGGGGTCGCTAAAATTCACGACACATGCAACAGATTTCCAGAAACATAAGAAGCATTTGTGAATCGGTTGCCCTACCCGGGCATTGAGCCTGCGACACATGACATACAGTGGGTTTTGGGTAGTGTCCTCAACAAACCCTTTATTTAATACGGAGCCTGTCCATAAATAAAATACTCATATCTACGAAATGCATCATTGATGGTTTTGACACAAAACTATTGCAGAAGAATATAACTCTATCAAAGTTACTCACTATTAATAACTATAAAAATAAAAATGGCTTACAATCTTGATATTATAAACTTCCCTTTATCCATCTAGACCGGATATCCAATAGAAATCAGCAGCCAATTTAAATAACCTGTATCATATCATATGACGTCACAGCACAGGCGGCGAAGCGCGACTCTCCGGTATATCGTTAACGGTAAGTAGCACTCAAGTCCTGCTCAGTGAGCCGTCTTAAGATTTAAGGGGAAGCTCCCGACACGCCAGTGTACCGCGCAATTGACTTCGCCTTAACTGATAGATTATAACCCCTGCAACAGACACTTGAGCTTAATTTGTGTATATAATGTAAAGTGATATATTAATGCAGTTGGTTTAGTGTGTGATGGAGTATTTAATGGCAAAGCTAAACTTCTAAATGAGGAAGTTCATATATGTACGAGTATCTTCGGACTGAGTCAACCGATTTTGATGAAACTTTTTTCATTGGGATAGCTGTCATTTGAACCCATAAAAATTTAATTGAGTGTCTTATTATGATTGTACGTATTTTTTGTATGTGTGTATGATTTTTATAGAGTATTAGTCTGGAATAAAAACTTCGATTTAAACATATTCGAGGCCCCCTTATGAGTTCAATTAAAAAATACATATTTCATTATTTTTAAATCATCTTACATAACTTTTTACAGAACGCTACCTGTAATTTCATTTAATTAGTATTTAGAAAGCTTAAAACACTTAAAAATATATATAAAAAAAAAACTTGATTACATGAAAGATGAACCACAAAAACAGACAGATCCAAGGTCTTTGTGAGCTCTGAGATACTTAACATGAAATATTTATTAAGTTTCACTAAAATATAGGTCTAGGTACTGTTTTAATTAACTAAGATATTGTTAGTCGTGTTAATTAAATTTCTGGTTTACTTTGAACTTGTAAGTCTTAATTTTACCGTGGAAATTGGTTGTAGGTAACTGAGAAAGATTGGCTTGGCTATATGCATGGTGAGCGTGCAACCGACTGGACTTATTACGTACTAGCTTTGCCCGCGACTTCTTCCGCGTGTATAGAAGATATTAGTTAGGAATTTTTGAACGGAAGCCCTCGAAGATGAATAGTTTTCCCTGTTTTTTTCACATTTTCCATTGTATCTTCGCTCCTATTAGTCGCAGCCTGATGGTATATAGCCTTAAACCTTCCTCGATGAATGGTATATTTAAAACAAAAATACTTTTTCAATTTGAACCTGAGATTAGCGCGTTCAAACAAACAAACAAACTCTTCAGTTTTATATATTGGTATAGATTACAGAATGGCGTTTGATAAGAATCATTGTAAAATTATTGCTGGCCAATTGCTAATCTGAAAGTTATAGTACAATACGGATTAGTATTTTGCTATAATTTGTTTTTGTAATAGGGACTTATAATTACTGTTTTATATCGAGTCGACTATACGTTTTGTAATTTATGTGTTTAGAGATATCATAATTGACTGACTTTATTTTTTTTTAATAATAATATTTTACCAATGTAAAGAAGAACATTTTCTTTTTAATTATCTATTCATCCTAGAATATCTTCTTACTTAATAGCGAAAAGATCAATTCACCCTCAAAACCACGTAACGCGTTTTCAAAATATTTTCCCTACACATTGGGTCTCTACAAACCTAAAAGAACCGTATTTATTTTGTTACCAGTTTTATTTGCCCGAAAAATCTAAAAACGAACGACTCTACTAAAGTTACGGTACGTTACGCAGTGCGTGCAACACTACACGCTGTATAAACGAAACTCGTGAACATACTGTAGATACTGTTGATACTAGGATAGTAGGAGTAGAACAGTTAATTGTACCAACAAACTCTGGGACAATAAACACTGCGTATTAAAAACCCTGTTCGATCCTTGAAACGATAAGTGACTTGCCAGATGTGCTAAATGTTCAAAATAAACTAGGTCATTTTATTGAAAAAACTTTTTATACTGTACAGCACTAACTACAAATGTTTTGGGCAATTTTACATAGGTAACACTCAAACATTCAGCTTTATTTCACAGCAAGTAATGTAATAAGGAGATATTGATCAATCTTAGCTTGTATAAAAATGCAAGATACACATCCATAATCCATCATTAAAACAAAACCCAACAAAAAGTCGTTCCACTTTTATTTAAATCCAAAAACATCTGCAATTAATGTGTTTATTCACTGAGAACAGACGATAAGTTTTGATAAAACCCTCTTTAGCTATACTTCAAAGCCAAAGAAGGCAAGAGGAACGCTGATTCCTTTATTCCTCGGAATTCCTGCGCATTCCTCGAGATTCCGCGCGTATTTCAATGCTCCGCTCCGCTCCTCCTAAGTGCAATTGATGCGAAAAATTGTAAACTTGTTTGCATTGTTTTTCTTAGTAACTGTCTGCTTTGTTGAATGTTTATGTATTCTTTCCCCGTTATTTTTTTATATAGTGAGTGAGTTCCTTACGCCAGATATACAAAATCTAGGTTTTTTTTGCAAATTTGTCTTTTTCCGATTTGTATGGACACTTGACCGGTTTGTACTTCATCTCTTCACAAAAAATCCGATGAAACCTAATAAATAGGGTATTTGACTAAATCTTGAAACAAAATTATGTTTATTCCGTCAGACAAATTTCCAAGAAAAAATATTTTATCTCAACATTGAAAAGTAAGGAAGATTAAAAGCACTTAAGATGTTGAAACTTATAGATACTAGAGAGGCTAAAAAAATCAATCAATAAGCTATCTTTCTAATAAAAAGCATACTGGTTAGTGACGAATTTTATATGCAGACTAGCTGACCCAGCAAACGTTGTTTTAATAACCGATTTTTTTTTCTATATTTTTAATGCCACATTATAAAAAAAAACAACCATTTTTATTGTGAGCAACCCTTATCACTTAGGGGCATGAAAAATAGATGTTAGTCGATTCTCAGACCTACTGAATACACATATAAAATTTGGTAAAAATCGGTTGAGTCGTTTCGGAGGAGTACGGTAACTAACATCGTGACACGGGAATTTTATATATTAGAAGAGACACCTTAATATTTTTGTATACGAAAAAAAAAGAAAAAATACGTAAATAATATTTTTTGAAAATCCGTCTGTTGGACTATACTGTTCTTTTTTGTCTAATACCATAATATAGGTTCTGAATAAAGAAAAAAACGCTCCTCATTTAACAAAGTGAAATAAACCGTTTCGAATTCAAAACTACGAAAGTCTACAAATCTTTTCCGTAATTACACTATTTCCCTTAATTTTTATTTGTTTTATCTTTAAATTTCCTGCTATCTGTGAATGGGAGTATATTTATGTAGCTCCAGCGAACTCATTGTACGTTTGTAATCTAAAATACGGCTTAGATTACCGCTGTTGGCAATATATGGGCTCATTTCGTTGTGTTATGTTATAGCTTATATTTTGCGAGCACTGTAATGTCTAGGGTGTTAAATGAGGATGCTGCTGTAATGAGAGCGACTTTACTATAAATAAGAGTAGGAAGTGATGAAGAAGTTTTGAATATCAGATTATTTGATAGAAAGATGTGGGTACAATTTTGAGTCTTGATCACAAAACTATCTCGCGGCGGGTTACTGTCAGTCAGCTGTGTTTTTTGTAATAAATCGAATTTCTTACAAATATGGCCGAGGCCAGTTTAAAAGAAGTCTTCTTTTTCTGTTATCTTTTTCAGGGAGTTTCACAAACATACAAACCACGTGCATAAAGACACCTACGTTCTGTTGCGTCTATCACACTAATGCTTGTTCTACGCGGGGATTGAATCCGCCACACTGTGGGTTTAGCGTGGTGACCTCAACACTTTTCCGTATAATTTAAAAAACACCACAAAACCCATCAAAAGTCCTCAAATCATGTAACATTATTTATTTACCCTACCTACTACGCGTCCAACATGAAAACAATCCCAGTTTGATTGGACATGCAACGCGCACATCTAATGCAAGCGATAAATAATCAAATTCTAATTATAATGTATGCTTAATGTAATGATAGAATTCATTGTTTATTAACTCTACAGTAACAATACTGTACTGTGTTAATTTTAATTAAGGAAGTAATTATTGTGGTCACATCCCGTTCAGCGTGAATTTAGATCTAGTTTTGAAAATGTTATATTGTTATTTTAGATTGTTAAAGGTGGGAAGTTTATAAAAATATGACAATAATGTATTTTTGTTATTATTCCATTGATGGGCTAAGACATGTAGAAAGATATGCCAAATGAAAAGGCTAAGAAAGACAAATCAGTTGGTTAACAAATAATTATATGGATGGTGCACACAAATTAATTTCTCACCCAACAGATTTATGTATCAAAAGTTACTTAACCTAGATCATTTCTTTTTATTTTTGATGGCAACCGAAATACGTCATGTGTAAATTTTTCATGAGATCCAGTGTGGCGAAAGACCTTCGGACAGACATCGTAGTCTCAGTTGGTAGCGGAACCTTTAAAATGCGAACATAATGAAATAATAAATAAAACAAATTTAGTGGTCAGGCACTATTCTATTTATAAGACGTATATTTAGAAATTTGAAAGGTAAAATGATATGTCTATAAATAAACCTCAATAACAATAACAATCAGTTGAGAAACCTCTATAAAGAAACACACAACTTAACTTAGCCGCTACACAAATCTTCTCCAACAAAAACTCGCAAATTACCATAACATCTTCACCCGAACACATTCACATTTGTGAGTAAAAAGCATGAACGTGTAAATTAACTTTGACAACAGTAAGCTGAGAGAGTCAAGTTAAAGTCTTGAAACACTGCAATAAAAGTTAAAAGAGAAAAACGACATTCATCTTGCGAAGTAGCCCTCGTACCACCACCTTTTAAAGTAGGAGTTGTAGTTGTGAAAGCGGGATGGAGCTCTACGCCGAGTCGCGTGCTATCTCGCTCACACAATCACAACAGTCTGATATGAAGGTTTCGTGGTACAGGACATAGCTACCGCGCATCTTGTAAAAACCTCAAGTTTTAGCTTTAATTTAATTTGTCGTGAGTGTCTTTGAGGTAAAATGCTGACTCAAACGGATTTTAGAGAAACTTTACTAATGTCGTTTTAGTGTTTCAAGATCTTGAATAGCAGTTACACACAGAAATCTGTTTGAAATTAACAGCGGTCAAGAGCGAGACGGACTCACAACACATGGATTACAGAAAAAAACAATTGTCAAATAAAATTGGTCTCCCATTTAAATGATGCGTATCCACGTTGGTAAACCTCAAATTGATCATTACTCATAAATTTAGTGTGTCTCCAATTTATTTTTCATATATTTTTCGCTTAAATATACCGATCCTCAGAGTGACGCCTCCGAATTGCACTTAACCGGTTTTGATAATGTTATGTGTTATTTAAGACAGTTAATTTCTTTTGGACAAGAATAAAATATATCAACCAAAGTATTCGGGGTTTCGCTCAACATATTTCGTTTTCTAGATTCTAGAAATTCTATACTAATAATGTAACGTTCTAAAGATTTAAGGTAACACTTTATAACAAATTTTCTAAGCTAATTAACTCCCTGTATACACTTTTCTTTAACCTATAAAGCTTTTTTAACTGTCGGGACAACAAAGGGTGTGTTCTTGTAATTAACTCTCGTGTGGGGATGGCTTTGAGAGTTGCTGTAAAGAATAAGGTGGGTTTAATACGTTAATATCGTACCGACCTTGTGAGGTTACTGGGAAAAGTGGTTTCTGAGTATTTAAAAGAGGCTGGGGGTATATGGTGAACTGTTTAGTTTAAAAATCGGGTGTTTGTAGCATAAAGTTCGATACTACTAAGGAAACGAGACTTACGTAAGTCGTCCTTTGTGGAAGTCGTGGAAGAATATAATATATCATTGTCCGTCAGTCTTTCTGAGCGTCTGTCTGTCTATCTGTAGTCTCGAAAAAATGATCGTTATTCGACAATACTTAAAACGTATTTTATTTGACATCACATTGAGTGCCTAAAATAAAGCGTTACTTATAATAAAAAGTATGAAAAATCTTTTTTTCATAAAACGGTCCCGCATAAAGATAGTTTCTATTAAAAGTTAAGTTCTAAATCAAAAAGATAAGGTTCTTGAGGCTGGAGGTTATTTGCCACTTTCGGCACATAATTAAATAACTTTTCTGTAGCACGATCTAAAATTTAATATTATCACACTTTTTTGAGCAAAGAATTTTATAACTTACATCAAAGTAATAATGATGTAATTTACTTGAAAAAGTACGGAATATTAAGTTTTTTTTACTCTAGACCAAAGAGTTTTACTTAATTTTTTCTATTTTATGTACCTACCCATCAAAATTATTTTATCAATTAAAATTATAGATTTCAAAAAACATAATCTATCTTGCATTCTATCCAAATCACATATGTACGAAATAAACAGGTACAGTCGAATCCACATTGACCTGTGGCTGAAGTACAATCGCGGAGAGTACAGTCGCCGCCATCACTGCCGGTTTGAAATGTGTTACTAATTGTACAAAGAGTGTCCGTATCTGTACCGCTACAAACACATTGGCTTCGCCTAAAGGTTAAAAGAGTAGATTTTTAAATGTACTAGAGTAACGCGATGTTCGGCTTTCGGATAATTTACGAATATTTTTGGTCTTAAATTATGTAGAGAGACCAAATAGACATAAAATGATCTAACAAATTCTGTGGGAGACCTTTGCCCAGCAGTGGGCATATAAAGGGGTAAAAAAACGTGCTATTTAAAAAAAAATATTATGCTTCTTTAATAGTTCGACTCGACAAGAATATGGCAAAATTTTGCAATCCCAAAAAAATCGCGGAAGTAAACGCTTGCATCATCTAATAACCAAAAATATTTAACTAGAATAAATCCATGCAGTGTATTACTCAACCCTTAGTAAGCAAGCTCATATAACGTAATAATAAATAGCTCTTATCATAGAACAAAAGTTACCCATGGGTAAAACTTTTAACCATTTATACCAAACTGGAAGGACTTCAGCATGCATTTGGCTACGTAAACACGAAAACAATCGAACAAACAAACGGAAAAATAGCTCTTGAACGGCAGGGCGTCATTGTTTGTCGGGCAAGCGCTTACCGGTCAACATGTTGACGAGTTATTTGGACAAAACTCGATGAGAACCCGGAACACACTGCTCTTAGTTAGCACACGTCAATCGAAACACTTTTCTTTTTTTACGACTCCCTTACTAAGGAATTTAATCCTTGCGTCGCGGGGGATTTTACTTTCAAAACCCATGCCCAAAGACGCCCGAACAGGACATACATTCGTAGAGCTCAGAAACACTTGTCCTATGTGGGTATCGCACCTGCGACACGTCTCGAAAATTTGCCATGGTGACCTCCACCACTCGGCTATACGCTATACAGGCACCACTATAGACCAATAGCGTCAACAGTGTCAACACTATATATTTCGTTCCATCTCACAATATCCAATGATTATGATGGCAACATTCAAATGTAAATTTCAACAAAAAAATATCCGCCTTTTACGAGATATTTGGAGGCCGAATTCGGATATTCGGCCTCCAAAAAATCGCGTCAAAAAAATATCGTTCCCATCTCTAGAATCAACAGTAACCTATGTATATGGGATTCGCTGCGCAATTACAGGTACCTTTGATATGCGAGCCAGGGAAAATGAAATAATGGAAGTGGAAATATTCTGCCAACAGTTGTCACCTCTTGATGGATCGATCCTACATTTAATGTATACGAATTAGTGTCACCAAATATTAATGCATTTGGTTTCGGGTAAAGTTTTGAATTCACAACGTTAAGCTTTTAATGTATTTTGTTTGGCTGTATATATGTTTGAATCTGTCTCTCTATCCGCATGATACTCTATCTCTCTTACTACATTTATAAGCGCTAATAGCTACAAGAAATTATTTTGAGTACATTTGGTCTTGTGACTTAGACCTGTGATTCCTATACCTCCATCCATTGACCATGCAACAGTTCTCAAAATGTCACTTGTTTAGGAACACGAGTTGACTAGACAGCTGGTTTTGCCTTTTATCAAGGTCATTTATCGGTATTGGCAATTCCAAGGACAAAAGGTATTTTTGTATGAGAACAGTTTAATTAATTTTGATTAAGTTTTTAGAAACACACTAATGCTTTAAAGATAAAATTAGCAGTATTTTTGTTTATTACTCCTTCGAGTTCAAATGGCGTGGATAATGTAGTGAAAGGTATGGAATTTGCAGATAAACTGCATTAAAATGTAAGGATTTACGTGACAGCGTCAACTAAGGTTATAATCGACAACCAGCCACGGCAAAATGCTTGTATAAACAGATAGAGAAGAGACACTAAAATATCTTCACAAAATCCTATTGATCTTCCCCCAAAACTTTAAGTCCAAAATTTCAATTTCCATCAATAGATAAATTCTTGCCTAGATTTTCTGGGGATAGATAAACATTTATTTAGAGAAGTTTATGTAGGCCAAGCCAGGACTTGTACGTAAGTGGATCAGACCTCAAGTCGAGTGAAATGCGGTGAAAGTTTTGCTGCAATTTACGACTTCAGACGACTTTGGTTTGTTAGTTTCTATTGTTTAGACACTTTCCGTTTTCGTGTATTTGAGGTGTTATTAATTTTATTTGCAGTTTGAAATTTATTTAAATTGTTTTTTTTTAGTAATGTGGTTGGTGTCTTTGAATGTTTAGAGTGTTAAATATGTTTTGAAAGTTGTATAAGATAAATACATTGTCAGGGTTCTCAATTAATTGAAACAAAATGACACTAAAATGTTAAATTACAGTTACGTGAATGGTAACAAAAAAAAAACCATGCAAAAAAGTGCAAGACCACAAAGACATCTTATTTAACAAAAGGTCAAATATCAACCGTGAAGACAATTCTAAATTGCAATTAAGCTCCTTCATTAATTCAGTCCACATTTCATTTTACCAACTGAAACTATCGTACAAATAAATATCTATACGTACATACTATCTAGAATAATACACTGAAAACAAACTATAACAAAACGAGTTCCAAACTTCGAGCCCACTTCACTTGTTACAAGTTTCGAGTAGTATTTTTGGAGGTTACCTCCCCGGTTCTCCGTAAGCCGTGGCATGTCCTCATTAGGAGACTGTGTCATCTGCCATGCTCACAGGACACTGACACATCCAGCTAACTGGGTCAAAACATTGTCAATCCTTGAAACATGCACGAACTAGTTAGGGGCAGGTGAAGCAGAACTATCATTATTTTATGGGACAAGTCATCCTCAAATCCTTATAATTGCAACTCCTGTCAACCAGGATCACCAGGATCATGAAAACCACCTAGCACTTATGCTCGGTGTGTCCCATTACAATGATTTACTATCTTGAAACCCGCATCGAAATTAATCAGAAGTAGGTATATAGTAAGTTATAGACAGCAAATAGGAGGACTAGGAAAAAAAGCCGCACACAGCAAGCGGGTGACAACAATATCGACGATATCGTAATCCTACTATCTTACTAATATTATAAAGACAAAAATTTGTGTCTATGGATATATGTATGTGTGGATTTTTGTTCCACTTTCACGCAAAAACCACTGACTGAATTTAAACGAAACTTGGTACACAGATAGTTTATAACCAGGAACAACACATAAGATTAGTTTTTTACTCTAGTTTTATGTTCCCATAGGATCATTTTCGAATAATAGTAGACGGGCCCATGGCCAACAGCTAGTCATACATAAAATAGTTATCATTAATATCGATTGGAACTTCTGTTCATATCTGTTGGACGGTAGGTTTCAACTTCACTGAAAAGTTTGGTCGTTTCATGCTGCACTTATGTTACAATTTATTATTATTGTTAGAGCTAATGCACTGTCGTTTACATTGAGCGAGGCTAATGTTTATCAGACGATTATTGCACATATTATGTCATATGTATTTGCTTCGTGTGCTGTTGCAATTTGTGACAGTTTTCATGGATTTTTCATGACACGTTTGGGATTTTTATGCTTATCAATCAGTAAATCTAAAATTAATCAACATTATTTACTCTAGACCATTTTTTTATGTTTCACAAGAATATTTGCTACCTAAAACTTTGCTACCTAAACCTCTAGACCATTTTTTTATGTTTCACAAGAATATTTCCTACCTAAAATAGGTCAAGAGTTAATTACATACTGTTTGTGAGTCATATCTTGTAGTTTGTATTATTTCAATAAATTTTGTGAGGTCAATTCATCATTATTTATTTAAGCACGGTTTACTCGAGCGTATTTATAGACCGACTAATTTTGGATGCAACCGGAGTCCTTGATTATGACTCCGGTGAGTAAATAAATAATTAGTCTTCATAGCCTCTTTTTTACTTTTACATAATAAAATAGTTTCTATTAAATAGCTTTAATTTTAAATGAATATCAAAACTAGTATTCTATTCGTCGTAAATTACGTTCGCATATCTAATAAAATTTCGACGCCTACATTAATACGTAGAAGTCATTATACATTACACAACGCTACATAGCATGAGAGAGGAACATTAGAAATACACATCAATCTTAACACACATTTAAAGTAAATGATACTAATTATCTTAATTGCATATGTAAGTAAAATCGCTGTTTTAAGGGCAAGTGTGCAGAAAACTTATTAGATTATCCTTTGTCTAAAACAGGTACATTTACTGGGTGCTAGCGGTGACGAATGATTAAAAGATTCTATTAGCACCCTTACTAATAAATACTTGTCCTTAAGATAGCATTCTAGAATTTTAGTTATGCTAAGCCATTAAACATTATAAAGTAAATTTATTACAAACTAGCTGTTGCCCGCGACTTCGTCCCCGTGGGTAGAAGATATAAGTTATGGTTTAGGTGTATATGTAATTATATCTCAGCTCCTATTAGTCGCAGCGTGATGGTTCATTGCCTAAAGCCTTCCTCGATGAATGGTATAATTTATATAAAATATTCAACACAAAAAGTATTTTTCAATTTGGACCAGTAGTTCCTGAGATTAGCGCGTTCAAACAAACAAACAAACTCTTCAGCTTTATATATTAGTACAGATTAAAGTCAATTTAGCTAAGAAATAAATAAAAAAGTATGCTTCATAAGACGTCTATAAATTTACTGTTTGTTAGTTTATTATTGTCCGTAATCACACTAATTATGCCATAATTTTGAGTATTTATATTGACAGCATTGTTAGCCTAGTGGTATGTCTGTTGGACTGTCAAGTCAAAGACTGAAGTTCAAATACCGGCTGCAACAATGCGCAAACTTTTCACATTCATGCTCTTAATATTAAGTAATGATCTCTTCATATACACGTTAAAGGTTTCAGAACCAACCTAAGAATTTTTCATCCTATATTTTCCTTTTTACCTATGCAAAGTATCCAGGTCATCTTGCAAGCGGTAAGTCACGGTCCGTCAAAGATTTTAATTAAACTCCGTCCCACAGTTGCTACCGAGTTTCTCCTCCATTTATCAACGTTTAAAACGCATATGAAGCTGATAACATCAGTTGAATATTGAAGTAACATTCCCACCGACCATACATCAGAATTTCAAGCGAAACTTTCAAAAAATAACAACGTAAAAATGCAATTTATGTGATGTGAAAAAAGTTGTACAACAGTTTCCTGCACTAGGAATCTAACACTCGAAATCGGGTAAGTTAGAGTTTGACTCGGTACAAAGGGTTCGGTAGCATTATTATTAAACAATCCGAAATAAAATCATATCCCTGGCTAAGGCCATATTTTTTTATTATTTTAAATGATGAAACGGTTCAATCTCGTGTATTTATCGGCTTTATTTAGCCGCGCGCCGCGTCACAGCTAGTTGGGTCCGAAACTACGTTGCTTCATTTGATAACGAATAATTCTCAAGAAATATATCTGTGTATGTACGGAAATATATCTATCTCATTTTATAACATAAATTTCAGTTACCCAGAGTTGTCATATTTTGATAAACAGCTGAAATACAACCTGACGACTGATAAACTTAGTAAACGCTTTAGTTAAATACTTCCGTTTTACCGTCTAACCACGGACCCCTAAACATCAACCTAGTACCCTGAATAACTTGTTACTCTTGTCAGTTCTTAACAAAGTTAGATAGCGAAAAAAACCCGCAAACAAAGTTCTGCAATACAGTAAGTGTAATTGCAGCTCAAGTAAATAAAATGATAAAAGTAAGAACTTCTCTTTAAGTGCGGGCCCGCGGCAAACATGAAAATTAAATTGTGGGACGACTGCCGCGTTTGCGTTTCAAGACTATTTTTTTCGCGCCATTTAGCCATTTTACCTTTTCCAGTTATTTTGCTGGCAAATGTAAAGTTCTGGACCGGAATTGTATAAGCATCGTATTCGTAGCGAAGTTAAGTTTTACACGTGTGTTAGTGCTTCTAGCGGTATAGTGATGATATATTCTATTGGTTTAAGTACCTACATTCAAAATTAATGGAAACAATCTTGGTGTGTCTTTTATATATTGTAATTGGTTATCTCAATTATGATTTGATTGGCTAGGGACATACCCAACGTTATAGGAGCTCGAAAAGCTATCACAGTTTGATAAAATGATAGTAGGTAGTGATGATACAAAGTGCGTTGTTAAGTTCAACGTTGGTTATTTTGGTACGAAAATCATACAAAGATAGCATAAACAACAACTAACTATATCTACTATATTTCTGCAGATTTTCAGAACGATTACCAACAGCTACATGCACCGAAGTCCAAAAAATACAAATCGAAATAACAAAAAGAAAAACTACAGAACTTAAAGTATACATCAGCTAATTATCGAGGAAAATCTGAAAGACATACTCACAAAAACTTTTATGTGAAATAAGAAGTAAAGGGAACTTACAAATACTTCATAGTCCATCGATCCCACCCAATGTGACGAAAAACTCCGATCCAATATACCCCGGGCTTTCCTTAAGGCTTACTTAGAAACATTCAATAACACCGAAACTAGATTATTTATAAACTATTAAGCGTTTGTTTTACTGTTTTTGTATTAAGACTGGAACAACTTACAACAATTTACCTTAAGATCAACTTAATAGAAAGATGGTGGAAGGAAAGTTTTGGTGTTCGTTGAGGTTTTTTATTTAGAGGCCTTACGGTTGTATTAACAGGTTTGTATCCCTTTTTTCGGTAAGGCGGGGGAACCCTCATGGACTGGACACTCCCTCAGGAGATGAAATGGGTAGTGTCAGACTTTTACTGCTAAACCTGAACCGCCGTGCTACGTCATCCGCGTTTTTGTGTCGGTGTATGGCAATGTGTTGCAATCCTTCATACAAGGTTTGTATCCCTAACGCTGGCAAGTTTCGTTAAGTTATTTTTTGACTGCACGGATAGTCAGCTGGTTGCGGTCGTCACGCCAAACCCACTGTACGCTTCGCGTCACGGGTTCGATCGCCTTGTAGGACAAGCATTTGTGTGATCCACGAATCCGATCAGAAATCTGAGTCTGGGTGTTGTTGTGCACGCGATTTACATGTTTGTGAAACTCACGCGACACAAGGTTAAATTCCTTAGCGCGGGAATACCCAGTTATTATTAAAAAAACAGAAGCGTTTATTTCAAGTACGCTGTTTTACAAACACATTCGGACGTTACAATAATGACTCTTGGTGCACTAGGGTCAATTATTACATACCCAATAAATTATATAAATAATATGGCATAAAAATCTTTCCTAGTAATTACTTTTTATGCTTAACGTGAAATCATTAACTCAAGTGTCTGAGTAGAGTGTCGAGTGAAACTGTTTATTTTTGTTCAATGTCTGCTCTCTGTTTCATCTGCCAGATATAAATAAGTATAATAAACTCAATCTATAAGTAGTTATTGAGATTAATTTATATGAAATAGAAAACAATAATCATGGTATGGGATTTTCCTATTAAAAATGTATCTATAACCAGTATAAAATACCCCTGTAACCAGATTCAGTTTAAAAACCTCCTTATCAAAATAAAAATATGAATGTAATTTAAACATGGCGTTAAGCGCATCGGCAAAATGATTGTAATATGTTCTGCGGTACAGTGAGGAAATTGAAAAGCACTCAACGAGTATTATGCCCTCGTTACTTACTCGATGAATACCTGATCTTTGTGTATAACTAATGTATTATTAAAAATTATACACTTCCTCATAGATAGTAAAGGATTTGGTTTTAATTTAACCAAATATAACGAACAAAGACCACTCAAAACAATAGTCACCTAACCCAGACTGTAACATCTAAATTAAACTTACAAAAGTTACATTTTCTTACGTTACATTGCACAGTGGCGTTAATCCAAGTGCTAGCTACCTACCACACACGGGTACCTAATACCAAGTCTTAAAAATAGAATCTTAACTTGCGAGAGTGGGACAGTGCTATACAGTATAGAGCAGCCTCTCACTCCCACTCCTCCAAAAGATCAACTATAGCTACGCAGTTCCCGGCTATGATTTAGAGTAACATAACAGTTTTGCAACAAAAACCTGTCCACAGCACTATTAGTGTAAATAACAACGAAATACTTTACTACAGAGCTTTTAGAAGCACGTGCAGTTTGTACGTACTGGGTAAGAAAAGTGTTTTTAAAATCATTTTGTTGTTTGCTCGTGAGATAAATGTAATTCTAGGTTTTGTCCACGACTGTACTGTAGAAAATGTTGGATTATGTCACGGAAATAGACATCTAAAGATTAAGTAGGGACTTTTATAGTGACCTTCGCAGCTTCGTGATGATTAATTGTTAAACGATGCAACGAATGAAGGCTTGTTCACGTGTTTTTATCGTCATTGCCCGACTAGTTTCGGACCAAGCGGCGGGTCATGATTAATTACTCAGAGTCCTTGCCGCCGCTTTAGGTCATGATAAATCCAGTTACGATCGATAATGACGTTTGTGATGTTCATTCTAGTGTCAGAGTTTTGACGTAGACTAGAGACTGTGATGTTTGTAGTTTTGAACAAAATTAAAAACTATAGGTATCTTGGGTTGGCTGATTGCCTCGCAGATCAAAATCAAGAGATCATAAAAACTAAAATAAGCTAGACAGAAACCTAAAAGTTTCAATACCTTTGCATCATTATCGTTTAAATCTGGAAGTAGTAAGATATTACTTATATCATTGCTTGCTTTAGTATCCAGGGACATTATAAAAATGTAATGTGTATCTAAGTTCTTCACTACAAAGCATGAACTATGACATATGTAGGTGATCTATCGCTGGCAAGTAGAGTAGCCCACATCGATCGTGCCAAATGTCAAACATGAACGTGTAGGTCAAGGGTGTCTTCATTTAATCTACTACAATTATACAGTACTAAAATAAAAATAGAGCCATGGACATTAGAGTAGACAAAGTTATTTAATAAACAAACGCTTTTATTTAATTTCAGATTATTGACTGGATATAATAAGTTCCCCAATTATAAATATTTTGTTTATTTGGTAAGTTATAAATTGCTGACGTATTGCTTATTCCGGTTGGCAACTTAAGTTTCCAAAATTTTGAATCCAGTGTCCACAATAACTACAAAAATATTCAACTTATACCAGTATTTTTTACAAGAGCTTATTTCAGTCTTCTGTCCACTCAATAACTTTAACTGTCACCTTTAAAACAAACAAAAGCGCTTCCCACAAACGGGGCGCGTACCAATTTTATACCTGTGCCTATAAAAAAGCATCTTTTGTTACGTTTTAAAACGCAGATAAAACTGTGTGTTGCAAGATGATCGTAAAGTGTATAAAACTTTTATAAGGGCGTGTAAATTTTTTACGGTTCTGTATAATGCTGTATATTGTTATCATTGCCCTATTTTTATCTTGCACCTTTATTTGGGATGCTTTCTTCATATTTTAGTGGATGTAAACGACTTCGTGGGGGTTAGACAAAGTGAGATAGCGTCCTCGAAATGTTTACGGGAATCGTAAAACTGTTTGAATGTTCCTTGAATCCAAGTAGCCTTGGTAAGCGGCCCATGATAAGTTGTTTTTGAGTAGCACTCACAAGTTGAGTGCGTGGTTCGTTAAGGCTTAACTATTGCGTTAACACTTAGTGGAACCTGAGTTTGTGGGAAGGTTCTAATTCGGTTCTAGATGTATTGGAAAAATGTAGAGAGGAGAATGTTCACTTGAAATACGGTATTTTCGATAAATTTTACTTTTATTATCTTTACTTACTTTTTGCCCGCGACTTTTTTCCCTTCTCTCGTGTAAAGTTAGGGGGTAAAAAAATATTGTCTTCTTTGTTGGACTTATTCAACGGTAAATCAAGTTAAAGATAAAATAAATAAAAACTACTGAATGTACCGTCGAATACTTCTGCGTTAATTTTCTATATTTCATATTAAAAAGAAAGTCTGCTTTTCAAGCATGTAGTAATCCTTCATTAACCGTACGCCTTCTTCTTCGTATTATTATCCACCCATACAATATCCAATGAGTTTCCCTCTACCATGAGATCTTAAACCAAAATCGTATCCATTCTGTAAAAGAGACAGCGCTCTATGTTGCATAGCGGCATCTCACTTTAATAACAGCAACGGTCATATTTCAAGACATCCTGGTAATATCCCTGCAGAAGTTCAAAACTTGCGAGTTTATAGTACAGTGGCATAATACGAAGTTTATTCAATACATTATTCTGCCTTAACATTCAGTATTGGAGACTCAAGAAGGCTTTAACTTAAGTTTGTAGCCAACCTCTTTAAGTTTATACTGCATGCAAAACATTGATTGAATGTTATTCATTTGAGAGCGTCGAGTGAAGAACTTTGATTTATTTTATAGGTAACAAGGGAAGGACTGGGTGTTGTGGTGCTACTTGGGGAGGCCTATATACAGTAGGGGAAGGTGGTAGGCTGAGTTAATTAATTGATAGGTATCAAACATTTGAGAAAGTATTTTTTGCAAGATGCATTAATAATAACCAAAGGTTCTCAAAAAATAATATGTACATTATTTACATTTACGTCATCATCATTGTCTAATTTTTTTTAAGTAACTCGAAGTAAGTAAAGAAAATCTCTTTCTAAAACGTTCACAGTATTTAATCTGTATTATTTAATTGTTTTTTTGAGAAAGTAAAGTTGCAACTAAAATTCGCTATATAAGACAAATAAACATTTAAGTTAAGCAACAGTTTGTACGGCCCAACGGTGGAAGACCAGTTTTTTTGGGAATTTCTTTATCTTTAATCCATTTGTAGGTACGGAACCATCAGTGTCTCAAGTCGGTCTTTGTCACGGGCGAGCAAATGCAGAAACAGCAACAGCAGCTGACATCCTAATTATACTACTAATTAAAACTACATTAATGAAAACGAGATCATTTATAACAGTAGGACATCTGTTTAGATCCAATACATATGTGGATATGACAATTGAGTGTCATTATGAAGAGTTGTAAGTACCATTTTGACACTGATGATTGATGGTTAAGATAGTTTCTGATAATGAAAGTAACTATACACACTCGATATCAATGACATGACAATAAATTATACAAAATTAATATGTGAAGGAAATACTTTCTTTTAACACATTTAGCCAATAGCTAACATTAGTTTTATCTTCATAAATTGTAGTAGTTTTATAGCTACCGCTATCTGCATAAGAACGGATAAGGTTTATGTTTAACTGAAATCTATATACAAATGAAACTATCATCAACCTCACAATGCAACAAAAATCTTCATCTAATACTCCAAAAACGAACTCCACTTAAAGTTATTCAAAATCTTGCTTACATCTCAGCCTATTTCCGTCCACTGCTGAACGCAGGCATCACCCAAAGAGCGCCAACCATCCCGGTCCTGGGCAGACCGCATCCATCCGCTGCCAAATCTTGCTCACAACTATAAAAATCTATTCAAAACTACTAGTACATCTTTCAACCACAACTTTATACAACTGTAAAACACTGCATAAAAATACCGCGTAAAATCTACTCTATAACACGAATCGAAAAATAAAAGGGAACAAAAACCAATACATACAAATGTAATACAATAACAATACAGTGACGCCATTAAATACGACTTTTTAGTGTCGCATCGGTCGGATATTACGTGTGTACGACAAACGCACGCGTCGCACGTGTAGCCCGTGATTAATGGCCGCATGCTGACGCTAGATGTCGCTGTGGTTTCACGTGTGAGCTGTGCTTGTGTGGATGTGTGTGTTTTGATTGGTTGTGTACTTATGTGTGAGTGGGGTTATTGAGAAAAAAATGTAGTTTATGAGGAAAGGTTTAAAAAAGGTTTAGGATTTTGTTATCTTAGATGGTCCATCGCACAACAATGACCTTTTTCTTCATATTTTTTTTTCAATTTTCAGACAGAATTGTTAGAATTGAGCAAAAGAACTCTTGTTCAGGTACTTAGATTTTTAGGACTCCGTCCCCAAACTTTAGCCCACCAAACTTAAGCTCATGAATTGTGAGAAATAACTAATTACAATTTTGTAACAGTGTATTTCTGCTGCCGTTATAAAAACAAATAATAAGAATGAAAATCGCGGTTAACTGTTATTTTTCAGCGAATTTACAAAGAGCTCTCAATAACATGAGTCCGCCTTGAACATGGATTTTTATCCACTCCAGCACAAATTCCAATCAGCTGATGACTATTTAGTAATGTAGTCCAATTTACTATTTAATAACTTTTACTTATTTTTCTAAAAAGTAACATAAAAAAAATCGACTAACGTGATAAAATTTTAACATTTACACCAATCGAAACATTAAATGAATGACTCTTTCAATTCATGAATGTGTTATAATATAATTATACTACGTTTAATGCTACCCGTATAATGAACATATGTATGTGTATATAGTTATATACTGCGTTTATCCTTGATCTTATACGTGGCCTTATCTAATCGAGGCTCTAGTATTATTGCTCAGATATTATATGTTGACTTTGTGTAATTTGTGTTGACAATTCGCATATTATTGTACGTTTATTGGTGTTTAATTTAGTTATGTACTATGCTGTATATACAGTAGATATCTAGCAAAATTTTCAACAGTGTTTTTAAGTACTCTTAAAAGTATTTCAACCTGTTTTTACTATTGTTTTTTACAGGAAAGTTCGCTTTCAGCTATCGCCATCATGTTTTTTTTCTAGAGGTAAAAGACATAAGGCAGGAATCCTCATAGACACTCCTCTCCTCTAGGTAGGTACTCTTACTGACTAAACCTTACTACTTTTAAATTAGTTTCTAATACTTTTGAGCACTACAAGAATAGAGTCCTCGCCCTTTTTACGGGTTCAATAAATAAAAGGTGCCAAGTAATCTTAAATCCTTAGACAAAAGATTAAAGCCGAGTGAAAAATCATTAACTATTAATTAACTCTACAGTTCAAAAATCGTACATTAAACTGCACCCAGAGACGCGTATTTAAATAATATAAATCAACAATAATTGACAAGTTTAAATTGAAACGCTGTCACTCATACGATAAATTGAATCCGTTTTAATTTTAATTACATGTGCGTTCGACAACACTTCGACAACAAACTACTCGAAAATCATCTTTATTGTGTTTACATAAAGTTGCTGTTAGTATGATAACTTTCTCTTTAATGAGCTACTAACTGTACTTAGAAGTTGTTAGTTTAAATAATAATTTTAAGGTAAGGTGATGTAATTAACTGTCATCACTTTTGTATAGCCTTTGGGGCGCAACGAATGACGGATTCAATCTAAGTTTAGGTGTTTTTGGGCATGTTATTTGAATGTAAGTGAAACCTCCCGCAACACAATTAAATTCATTAATACGAAAGTCTCAATGATATTGATAGTCAAATTTTGATATTTGTGAAAAATTACTTAAATGCTTACACAAAACATGGAGTTTTCATAAAGTAAAACAAAAATTATAAAAACCAGACAATAAAATCGTAGCAGATTATCAAAAAATCTATCAAATAATTGTATGAAAAAAGTAAGAATATCAAAAGAACCTCATTACACAGCACAACTTGAAATACACAAAACGCCTGAAAACTATGAAACCTGAAGCTTACTGCATCACTTGGATAGTGATCACGTATCTGTCACGCGTCAGGGTAGGACAGGGTAGTACAGGGTAGCGCAGGCTATTTGCCTGTATCAAAGAAAACCTCTACCTCACTAATCTCTCAGCCATCAATCAAAGACAAAGAGGTGACATCGGATGCGTTGCTGTAGCTACTAATAACATGGAGGTAAAATGTTTGTTTGTTTGTTTGTCCGAACTAATTTCTGTATGAACTGGTTCAATTTGTTTTTGTTTTGTCGTGTTATGTAGTTCGTTTAATACAAAAAGCGTTTATAACACTGTTCTATATCTTTAAGTGCTAAATTAAAGATTACAATTCACACAAGATTTTCATAAAAAATATTTTAAAATAATTGTTTTGTTTTATTTAATTTAAATTAAATTTAAAGTTATGATTAAATGTGGTTTCATCTAAACCAATTTCCACAAAACAACAATAAATTTTTAATAACTAAAATATCGTATAGAAACGTCTAGAACTTCTAGTACTTAAGCGAGACCATTACGATACGTTATGACACAGTATTTCCGTAGCACGGGTACACTCGACCGCTACACGTAGCCGTCCGTAGACCGCTACGCCGGCCGGCCCGTAGCCAACAGCCGGCAGTGGGCCAAACTGACCGACGGACATATACCGTGTGTATACTTTACATCAGAACAATAATATTATGTAGCTTAAGTTATCTGTTTCAATAATGTATTGTCAAAGGTTTTTTCACACAAATTGGAGCCCAATCATACAATTTTCTGTCATTGTATGAGAGCTTTTTATAGGTAAGCAAGCAAAAAGTTTTGGCCTTTAAATACAAAATACTATAGTTTACATCAAATCTGTTAACACTTGATACTTAGAAATGTTATTAAAAAAATAATCTTACTTTATTTATATTTCGTTTTCATAATGTTCATAGCCTTCTGTAACCCACTGTATGTTGTGTTAAAATTGTACTCCGTGTAAAAAATCTGAACTTTGATATTTGAGGAAAACAATTATCACATTTAGACACCCAATTAAATATACTGGCTATCAATATATCAAATGTCAACACAAAGGTTACTAATGAAGGTCACACTATTCACTTTATTAATACCAGATAATCGTTCATATTTATCAATTAACGGTTTCCATTATATTACAAGTGATGCTATGAGACAATTACCAAGAAAAATACGAAAATGTTTTATTTGTGATTGGTTAAGGTTTAAAGTTTCTAAGCATGTAGCCAGCAAAAGATTTAAGTAAATTAATAGATTAAAAAAATATACCCACGTTTTTAAATGAAACTCCATTCAAATTTTATCAAAATCGGTCCAACCATTTTTGTAGTTGTAAATTGGATCGTCATCGGGTTTGAAGCTACACTGAAAATTTCAGCTTGCTAGCTTATCGGAAAGTGCCTCAAAATTGCGTTACAAAAATCCAACCAGAACGAAAAAAATCTGTACATGAACCATCCCTTAGTTATCATTAACTATAAACAATACTGAACTAAGTATAAATATCTTAGTTTGTTTAGTTTTCGTTGTTATATCGGCAACAGAAATTCATCTGTGATAATGTAATCTGTCTATCTGTCACAATTCCTGAGATACTGCCTGTTGACAGACAGACTGACTGACCACAGTGCCTCAGTAATAGTTTCGCTTTTACCGTTAGGGTATGGTATAGTGAATAAAATAAAAATCGACCATTTTGGATACCGGCATACAACGATTTCGCTGTATGCAATATTAAATTGCTGCGAGTGATATATGACGGTGCTAGCTCTTTGTAAGGTTTTTGCAAGTTAGATATAAACTCCGTCGAATACAACAACCATATACAAGAAACAACTTTAATCAATAAATTATATTATATTCATAAACTTTCACACAACGCTGTCAAGTCTCAAACTAAGCAAAGCTTGTATTATGAGTATATTAGAAACTAAATACATAAGTAGATAAATAACACAAAGACACAGAACAAATGATCGAGCTCATCACGCAAACTTTGTCCTGGATGAGAATCGAACCCACGTCCCCTAGTATAGCATTCAGGGCCACAATCCACTTGACCATTAAAAAAAAACGCAAAAAAAACACAGAATTTCGCGCACAAATCTGACGTTACACCAATAACCTTTAGAGGGGCGCTTAGCTACATCATAAGCTAGAGATTTTTCGATTTTATGTAAGTACTTATATTTGTTCGGTAACTCATAAATCTTGACTTAGAGCACTACTCTACTTCAGACATATTGAACTTCAACGATATTGAAAATGTGAGTCGTGTGCACCCCTCTATATTTGGAGATCACTCGAGTCGGCTCTGGCATATGAAAACCGCGGCAGAATTGAAAGTACCAGTACGAACCACAGATGACTGGGAAAGTTTGTCAAGATCAATTTATATGTGCGGTCAAAGGATTGCAGATGAATTAATGTAATTAAATAGTGGGTCGATGCGAAACTAAAATTCCTTTTACTTGATTAATGTACAATATGCAACATGCCATAACACTAATTTACGGAAAAACCCCCTCCTCCCTGCATTGACTCAGGATTCGACCTCAAAACATAAGCACTTGCCACCACTATAACTACGAAACCCTGTATTTAATATCGTCAATAATATTAGATTTAAACATATACAATAAAGACAACCTTATCATTAACAAAGTCTGACACTTAGACACTGACAATGAATAAGGAATATATACACTAAAGCATCACATAGAAATATAAGGCTATTCAAAAAATCCGAAAAACCCCAAGAATTAGACCTTCTTGCGAACGGTCGATGCTCTAATCTGTAACCACCTTTATCAGAACATGACTACAACACATAAAACAACAAAAACGACAAACAAAAGTCGTAATGTAAAATGAATGACGTCACAATGATACATTGCTCGGTGCTATGAATAATTTTACCATTGCTAACACTTCCAATTTCCGACAGAACGAAATAATGTTGTTTTTGATTACTTCACAGGTGAATCTAAAAATTTCCGTAGTGCGTGGATTTGTGTTATTACGGCTATTTGATATAGGGGTAAGCAGAGGGGATGGTCAAAGAAGTAATTGACCAAAAACGATTTAGTCCGTAAGACAGATTAACAAAAAACATAAGATACGTGTTTTGATTTTATCACAATAGCTTTCAGCGAAAGTCTTTCCTATAGATAAGAATATCAATAAAATAGATTTAAAAAAATCTTTAATTGTCACTGCATTCAAATTTTATCAAAATTGTTCCAGCGATTTTTTTGTCGTAAATTGTTCGAAGCTACCCTGAAAACTTCAGCCTTCTAGCTTATTGGGAACGGCCTATAAAATTGAGTTGCAAAAATCCAACCGGAACGACAAACAAGAAAAGTGAATGAATAAAAACGTGGCAAAAACAGGGGTGAAGCAATGAAACTAAATAAGTCATCTAATACAACTGCAATAAAAAAACACTGTATTATTTTTACAATTTAATTTCCGCGCTACATAAACTACTTCGCAAGCAAAGTGTATATATTTTCTTATAGAGCTAAAGTAGCAAGTAGCGAGAGCACTTTCAGACTAACGCCAAATTACCTAAATGCTCTGGCGTTCCGCAATAACTTAGAAAATGCATGACATTAAGAAGTTAGAGCACTATTCGCACATAGTTTCATGCATACAACCTTTGCATAATGGTTACTAACTATGCTAGTAATCTGCTTTAGGTTTTAGTATTTTTGTTTGTTCATATAGTCCCACCGTTGGGCAAAAATGTCGGTTATGTTTTGGCAATAAAAGAGTATTTTATAATTGTACGTTTGACATTACTATTCAACTATTGTTATTATTTAAAAAGGGCGAATTCTGCAGCCTATCACTAAGGGTTCGCTCTCTGTCCATCTGGAAAGGCCTCTACCTCATGAACCGTGAAAGTAAAACCATTGTGATTTTCACTAATTTGAATGATTATGTAGTTGTAGCCGTCTTTTTGCCCGGAACTCGGTTTTTATGAACATGATTCTCTGAAACCATTGCAGGACGGAAGTTTTTTTCTTGATTCCAATAAGTAAGACCTAGCTATACTATTCGAACCATAATATTTGCATCACTTAAAAAAAATGTTAATTTCAATCTTCCAAATCTTTCTACACTTTCAAGTCTTTCGATATTTGGGCCATGCAATCTACCAAGACACCAAATATGTTTATAATTAAGTTAATCACGACATCGAACAACAATAGCAAACGAAAATAACCGTTTATACTTCGCTGTTAATAAATTTCATTAAAATGGGCCGCTTTCGCCTGTGAGTTAATTAAAAAGTGAAAAGCATGGGGTCCTCTAATTGTGCGTGTACGTTATATAACGTGGAGTGTTTCGGAGCGTGAGCGAAATAATAATGAAATGTATTATGCGTAAAGTGTGTGAGATAAGAGCGGTTTTTATTTTGAGCACTATTCTGGGAGAAATTTTGAAAAGTGTTTTTAAAGGCATTTTTTAATCGTCACTCAATTTTTTCAGTTCATTGAATCGGTTAAGTAGTTGCTGAGTTAATCGCGCACATACCCATAGACGTACAGACAAAAAGTGTAATAAATAAATATTTTCAGATTCGGTATCTTTAGTAGACGAGGCAGCAAGGTTTATTTAAAAAAATATCTACATAATAATATACAGATTTTCTATCCAACGATTTTATTAGAAAGATTATGTAATTAAGACATTTTTTAAACATATTTTGATGACTGACAGCCATAACAGTATTCTCATACAACATGCTCGGTAAACTTCGGTTAATCTGCAAACAAGATTAAATTAGGAGTTATTATAACTTTATAATCGTACAAAGAAGTTAGGTCTAGATCTTTAACACTAGCGTCTAGAAAGGCTAGTGTATACTTCTTTGTTTGTGACCTAGTTTTATTTTAGTTGAGTTAACATTAAGTTTTCAACTTCTGTGAACGTCATTTTGAGGTCACTGACTAAAACATTGGCTTAATAGAAACATAATAAGAGAATTCTATTTTGATTAAAATAACTTAAGTCCGAGTAGATTTTTAATAAATATTGGACACTTCTTTTTGAACACATTTTTTGAAATGTAATAATTGACCTGAGGGCCTACTGCCATCTCATGAACTAGGACTAAGAATAGTTGTGGAAAGCAAGATAACGCTCTACGCCTTGTCATGTAGTGGTTTAAAATTTTAATTTAAGTGTCGAGTAAGGATTAAAATACCGATAAAACTAAAAAGAGTAACAATATAATATATTCTTTTAGAAGGAGGATGTCTAAATGATGCAACGGTAGACCCGCGACCAAGCCGCCTAAAACTGGGGACCGAAAGAAGTCGGAACGATCCTCAAATCATTTAAAAATCTTCTTCTAATATATAAAATTCCCGTGTCACGATGTCAGTTACCGCACTCCTCCGAAACCGTTCGAGCGATTTTTATGAAGTTTTGTATACATATTGCGTAGGTCTGAGAATAGAACAACATCTATTTTTCATACCCCTAACACTTGCTAACACTAAAAAAAAATATTTTATTTTTTGGAGGAAATTTTTTGTTTTTACTTTTTTATAATGTGGCCTTAAAAAATACATACAACTAGAAAAATAAATATTCGGCAAAACAATGTTTGCTGGGTCAGCTAGTAACAATATAAATTTAAAATGGAATTTAATATTGCAAATATCAACTTTCAGCAAAACCACAACAGCCCTATCACAAACATAAGCTATCGAATTACATATAATTGAAAACCAATAGTGTACAATCATATTAACTTAATAGATAGGAACTTGGAGTTTGTATATCCTTGATAGACATCTCAAACAATGTTAATTAGTTTGTGGGAACTTAATACAGGGTGTGTACTGGTTGGTAACACAGGTATTGTATAATATGTTAGTTGTAGCCCTCGGCTCCACCCGCTGCAACTGGAAGGGGATCCTATGTGTTAATCCAGGTTATGAACTATCTTTGTACCAAGTTTCGTCTAAATTCGTTCAGTGGTTTGCGTGAAAGAGGAACAAACAACCATACATCCATACATTCATTCGTCATACAAACTTTTACATTTATAATATTAGTAAGATAAAGTTGTGTTGTTCAATGCACGGATTTGAAAGCACTGGGTGCTGATTTGATTCCGACGCAGGCAAAGCAACAATGTAATTTTTTTTAAACTTATTTAACTTTATTCTTCTAAAACAACTTTCATTATTCTAAAACATGCTCACTCCTCAATATTTTTTTTGGAAAATAAATGTAGCTAAGAACCGAAAGTTTAAGGTATGGGGTTCAGCAACTCAACAGTGTAATGTATGGAGGTTGTGGTTTTATTGGTTTTCATTAGTTAAAGGGTCTTTGAGCCTTCCAATCAGGGTTTTCCAAGTGAACGATACCGTATATCGAGTAACTAAATAGTTGCATAAACCAATAAACAATTAATATTATTGTATAGGTATATAAAAAAATAATCCCAACTTAATAATTTAATCGTTATGTCGCAAAGGGTAACAAGACATTGAAGACACCCAAACTCAGAACGAACATTCATGGATCACAAAAACGCTTGTCCTACGTGGAGAACCTTGCTGCTTAAAATTGTCAATTGCTTATAGCACTTGGCAGACCTAATTTCAATTAAAGACAGACAAACAGAAAATACATATATGGTTAAGTAATATGACATTTTGTGACGATAAACTTTCGATTTTACATAATTTTAACACAGAATGGTTACCCAAAATCTTTCACCCCTATCTACGAAAACCTCTTAATATCACGTCTGCCGAAGTAACGAGACAAGATTCTCATCAGATAAGCACTTCCAAAAACCGTTCACTAAACTTACTCAAACTAAATTCAAACAAAAACCTAACACACATAAGAAAATATCTTTTTAAGTCCACAAGAAATTCTGTCACCAAACATTATGGGATCTTTAGAACACGCCCTGAACTCCTTCAATCAAAATTTAAGTTGATATTGGAAAAGTTTCCGAGATTGATGCGTAACTGCTGTACAAACGAAGTGCGTGGAGTACCACGTGGTAGATGAAAGCTATGCGATACACAAGATATGAAGAAGACAATGTTAAATATTTTTCCGTTCCAATTAATTTGTATGTTCAGTGATGACACGACCTAAATTCACCAACAAATTATTAATAGTGCTTCAATTCCATGTGGGTGGGCAATAAAGAATTTAGCTATCTAAAATGATATTAAAATTTACATTCTACTAAACTTAAAATTACGAAATTTTCAAACTAACTCATCGGCCTAGACTTTTCCCAACTATGTTGGGGTCGGCTACCAGTCTAACCGGTTTCAGCTAAGTACCAGTGCTTTACAAGGAGCGACTGATTATCTGACCTCCTCAACCCAGTTACCTGGGCAACACGATATCCCTTGGTTAGACTGGTTGTCAGACTTTTCAAGCTTCTGACTACCTGTGACGAATGTCAAAGGTGTCGGAATAACAGCCAGGATTTTACGTGCCTTCCGAAACACGGAGGAACTCGTTATGACAAAGATGGTCACCCATCTACGGACCAACCGTGTCAAGCATAGCTTAACCTGTGATCGATTCACTTATGCGGTTATAGCTTAGCCACGAGCTCCTCCAAATTTTCAAAGTAACTAAGTTCAAAACAAACGACTCCTGTTTTTTGGAATTTGATTGTTCTCTCAAGGGGGTTACACAGCAAAATACAGTCATGTAGTCAGTGTCGAACACACGAAGATCGAACTTGTGGCACGTGATTCCCACAGTGGGTTTGATGTGGTGATATACCACTAGGCCACCCAAAATCAAAGTTAAAACGATCGCTTCGCATCGCGTCTAGCACGTAGGACTACAGTATCATACTCGGTGTTTCAAATAAAAACCTTTATTTGGAAGTGGGATGTTTTGTAAGCCTGTTTACTTAGAACCATGGTGAGATACAAGTTTTTGTCAATCTCAACAGGGATTATAAAGTTTTAACGAATGGAAAAATAGGTGTTGTTACCTATCTGTGTATGCCTTTATCTTGATCATATGTGAAAGCCTTTGTGTGGCAAATCTGATAGTCACTTGTCTGGTATTTCTTCATTTCTTCTCCAATATAAGTTATTTATTCATTTCTTACCTACTTCATTTTTGATTTCATGCTCCAGCGCCCACTTTACACCTATGACGTCATAATAATGACGTTACACCATTACTACCACTTACTACCATTTTCGTTCATAATACGTCACAGCACCGACAACATACAACAACATTCATTTTAATTAAACCTCAATTTTAGCCGAACTTAATTGATGAACGGATGGACATACGTGAATAAAAATTTCACTTTGATGTTTTGACGAGAGTTTTTCCAGTTTTATTTGTCGAAATGTTGAAACATGAATTATAATGAAAAGCGATAGCTACGTCAGTCATAAAGTTAATTGCAGAGTTGGCGACTTAGCGAATTGATACTAAGTAAATATAAAAATAGTCTATGTTATTCGATTCAGCTGATCCATGCTTTTTATCCTAAGGGACCTATATATGTTACCTTTAAATTCATCTTATGACAGACGGGACTTGAACAGGTTTCTTATAAATTAACCATGTGCATATGTTTGACAGAGTAAAAAACCATAGAACGATTTAGAATCTGCCTATCGTGGTACAACGCCATCTAGTGCTGCTCATAATGACCTACTTAAAGAAAAAAAAATCCTAAATTTAAATTAACACTTTCTTGATTAAAGAAATAGGTAAGTAAGTCTAAATCTATTTTTCTTTGACACTCGTTTGAAAATTCAATGCAAATGGTAAAAAACGTATACTTTGTCCATCGTGTGCGCTAGTTCGATGTTTTGCCACTTCCTTCCTCAGATATGTTAATGCCCTCAGAATAAACTTGCTGAACATGTTTTGATTCATTATACTTTGCCTGAATATTTCAATGTTTTAACAAGGGCTTGCTCGAATGAAATCGTTATTATTCAAGTACATCTGCTATTAGGTTCTGACGGCAAGTGAGATCAAGTGTTTTGTTACTTATTACTTATATTTTATAAATATATTTATTTCTAGACGTAGCACGTGGGGATGCCTTTAAAAAAAAATGATCCCACTAAATCGGGATAAAAGTTCTGTGTTAATCCTGGTTATAATCTATCTGTGTACCACGTTTCATCTGAATCCGTTCAGTGGTTTTCCCTTTTATAATATTTCTAGCAGGATTAAAATTATTAACTTTTTTATTGTTTGTAAGACGTTTACTTGGCAGGAAATATGCTAAACCCGCGTATAGTTAACACAAAATATTACGTATTCTGTCCGCATGCGCTGACTTTGTGTTTGATGAATTGCTATGCATTGCCACGCACCGACTAAATGCATAAGACGTCACTCTGTGGTCCAAGTGTAGTCAGAGCGACAATTCTTGCTTACTCCAAGGAGATGGATCCATGTGGATTCTCCCGCCTAAAAGAAAGCTATCCTACCTCTCCAATGTTTTGTTTCGAATGGTTTATATTTTACTAGCTGACCCAGCAAACGTTGTTTTGCCGAATATTTTTTTTTCTAGTTGTATGTATTTTTAATGCCACATTTAAAAAAAAACGTCCAGAAATAAAATATTTTTTTAGTGTGAGCCACCCTTAACACTTAGGGGTATGAAAAATAGATGTTGTTATATTCTCATACCTACCCCAATATATATACAAAATTTGCCTGTTGGATACGAAACTCTAAAAAACAATCGATTGTATGTATTGCTAATAATCAAGCTAGGTCGAAAGGTATTCAAGTTTGCTCAAATAACCGGAATACATACGTCGATAATGAAAAATATTTCGTATATTTATTCAAACGGAAGAAACGGTTTAATATTCTTCGAGTAGAAGAAACTATCACAGTCATCTTTTCACTCAACGACGTTTCACAATCATTTATCCAACAAAAAGGTTGAATTGACACAATCCCGGCCAGCATAAATAGACCTCCGATACGAGATATTTTAGTCCAGACTCTTTTAAAGCTGTCGTGTTTGGGTGTCTATCATTTTGGTTTTGGGAAACCATGCGAGCGATTTTTTTTCGGAACTGTATCTGAATTTACAATGCAAAAGAGGTTGCCGTGCGGACTCACCGTTTCGACCAATTGTATGGCTTATATGTGGCTATGAATAGTGCGAATTCCCCTTGCTTTTATCCTTGATTTTTTACTATACCTAGTGTATACTTTTAAAAGCAGGGTAAGTAGTCGATTAGCCTGAATCGAGCCGAATCCAGAACCCAAAAAATAAGTAGTACATCAACAGTATTTCGATGAATAGAGCATTGAAAAAATTTGGTGCACCAGATTAGCCTACAGTGAAATTTGTCTCGGGAATCTCTAAAAAAACCCTACGCCTCTAAAAAAATTTGCAAAATTGAAAGTAGTCAATTCGCCAATAAAAATTTTCTTCAACCCATTTTTTACCTAGTCGACCAGTTTTGTTTCTTTACGAATCGAAATGCCACAAAACAAAAAACAAATTAAATACAATGTTATTCTGTTTATTTCGTCCATTGTTATTCAACGCCCTTATCTTTACTGCTTTACGGTAAGTATTTTATTACATACTGTATAATTTTATCACTTTCTGTCACAATGAATAAAGCAAGCATCTAACATAAATCACCAAAACACAAAATACAGAAAAAATACTGAAAAATAGAGTATTTAACGTGTAAATTCGCTATTCTTGGAATATAGGGCACATAGGAGTGTTGCCACCGTCCCTTGTGAGCTAAGCGGCTTACGTTGCCATGGCAACCGTGTAATGACAGTTTGAGTCCCCATAAAACTTCCATTCAATACCTCACCTCTCTTTGGTCAATGCTTAAACCGTTTTAAGCTGCTTATGGAGGGTACGGAAATATCGAAAACTGTCTAAGTAAGTGTAGGGTAAGAATGAAAGAAAGTAGTTAAAAACGTTTTTATTAAACTTGCGTAATTAAAGGCTGATTCATTAATATTTATTTTAAGTTAAAACTTTGACTTATATTATTTCAGTTTGCGTTCCGGTTTATGTGCAATTAATTGATAATGATCACAAATGATAGAAATATGACTTTGTAAAATTTTTCATCTTGTTTTAAGACACTAAGGGCAAATTATTAAAGAAAACCTGTGGAAATCAGTATTATATGTATATACATATAATATATCTGAAACAATAAACCTTAATGTCCAAATGAGATGATCAACGTTTGTACCTACTAGAATCAGAATCAGAATTATTTGCGAAACATAGGTATACATAAGCACACAATTATAACAGAGCGCTATGTTTTCTATCATTGATAATTTGTAATGCCGTGTGACAAAAACAGCTTAAAATAATTTCAAACTATTACGTAAGTTGGAATAAAAAACACACTTTTGAATTTTAAAAGGCTCAAGTGGGTAACGTGAGGAATTTCAGAGCCAAACGGACCACAAAACCTCGAAGGAATATGAATTGAATTTTTTGGTGCATTTTTCTGCTAGTGCCGTCCAGTTTTCGATGGCCTATTGTTGCTCGATGGTTAGGTGTATATACGTGCTCGGCTTTTAAAAAGCCTCACAGTTTATGCTAGTGCAGTTTGAATTTTAGAAACGGTTCATGTTTTTAATGTAAACGAGCTTTTACGTGTGACTTTAGATAAGGATGGATTAATCAAGGAGTTTGAATTTGATTTTTGACGTCAGATCTTATTTATAGTAAAGATTTTCAACCAGTTTTATTAGAATTTAATTATAATAAAACTGGTTGAATATTAATAAAAAACAATTAAAAAAGTTTTTAGTTTCAACAAACAAAGAACTAAAGACTACCTACCTATAATATCAAGTCTTTAACAATTATTAAAAAAGTACCAAGATTAACAATTTTTTTTGTATATACCAAAAGTTTTTTTTTCAGTCTCATACTGAACAAATAATTCATATTGAGTAAAAATCCAGAATATGGTTGTCAACGAATATTCACAAGCGTTCGTTATAAAGGAAAGACTTGAATGCTTTTATTTCTCATATCTCAATTCTATTACTGAATTTTTAAAGCGGATTTTCATACTTTTTCATTGAATTTTACAGATTTGTACATGCGTCTATTTTTATACGCAATCCTGATCCCAAAAGATCTAGCGATTTTGAATGTCCTCTTAAGTGAATAACCGGCTAAGTTTGAGTCAGATTCACGTCGCTGATGGTTCCGTGCAAATAACCTAAAGCAGAAAAAAACATTGTTTCTGTTCGTCATCAATCGTTGCGTAATCTTTTGACATTTTTAATATACAGCTATAACGATTATTAAGCGTGTCTTGTTAAAGAGTTTTTGTTTTTACCCCTCGTGTATAAATAAATAACTGAAAATTTGCAAAACTTAAACAGACATTATTTTTCCATAGCCTTCAATGTTTCACAGCTGGGCAAAGTATGATTGGTTATTTAGGAAAAACCCTCTAAGCAATGGACCAAACTGATTTTCGTTTTCGAACGCAGGCTACATACCAATTTTGATACAGTATCGCATAGTTTTATATCTAGTATATGAGGGTTGTATTTTTTTTATTCACAAATATCGACAAATTGCTATCGATTAATATCGACTTTTTTTCACTTTTTCGTTTACAATTTTTGTGAACATTTTTGCAGTAGTTTCGATAGCTAGGTTCCATTTTTCCAGTTTATGTGTATTTCGGAATTATTGGTTTTTATTTCTATGTTCGATTGTTTTCTTTGCTCTTTCAGAATTTTCGTGTGTACTCGAAAGCTTTTTCCTTTGAAGTTTTAATTTACATTTTAACTAAGGGACAGAGTTTACGAAATAACTATATAGTTACAAAATTATATGTTTTTCTTCCTTGTTTTTAGAATACCTGAAAAATATCTTAAAAGTATTAAATTTAGAAATTGAAAAAAAACCATTTTACCATTTTTTTATGGAATACGAACTCGATCTTAATTCGACTGAATCAAAACTCGATTCTGTCAGGACTAAGCCTACTGTTTCTACATATGACGTCACCCGCATGTAGTGTCTGTGCGTGGCAATGCATAGCGTATTAACACGCATGTCTGCACCAGGTTTAACACGTTATGTTCAGTATGTAAGTAACGAAAGTTAATTGGCACAATTTTAATTCGGACGCTTGATAGAAATAAATGACTGCACTGATAGCCGAGTGGCTGAGGACACCAGGCCAAACCCACTGAGGGATCGGATAGGACAAGCATTTGTGTGATCCATTAATGCTCCCTGACTCAGAATAAGCGTCTTGTTTAGGTACATGAGACATGAATGTCAACGTTAATTGATGTGATAGTTTACGTGACACAAGGATTAATAAGTTCATGAGGGAGTCGTTCTTAAAAAAAGGAAAAGGAAGGCTATTCAAATGAAAAATAGCTATGATATCTATAAAAACCCATTTGTAGCATAAAATGTGCTATTTAGAAATCAGATTAGAGAACTTATTGTGTTCTGACCTAGGTATATTGTAAGTCGGACTCGCGATAATTTAACAACCGGTGGTTAAACTTGATCTTAATATTTTGTATTTTTTCTTGTAACTGGTATACAAAATACATATCTGCTAAAAACTGTATGTTAGAATATATAACCTGATAAATTTGGGATAGACAGCCTCAGTAATAACGTTCCGTTTCACCCTTTCGGTACGGAACCCAAAATAAGAAAGGCTTTATTCTTGTCATACGCGTAGTTACACGTGCAGACTAACACTTATAATACAACTTATAAATAAGTTATAATTCAATCTTCAAACCAAACAAATTATACCTTCTGGCAATTCGAATTGTCTTGAGGATAATAACATTTGTTCTTTAGATTGTTTAGTTTTCATTCATATGCACACTAGTAATATCGTATTAAATAGAGCAATTACAAAATGTAAATAGACGTGTTAGTTTACCTGACGTGTCACCCATTAGCCGTCTCATTAAGATGTCAATAATTAATGAGATGAAACAAACTATTGCTGAGATTAGTTTCTCCACGCGTTATCATTACTCAATATTTAATATTTATTACGGGATATTCGTAGGTTTGACGACAATTTCTGGTGTTTGCTGATGGTTAAGGGGTGGGTGGTGGATTTTAAAGGTGCTTCTGTAGACAGCGATCTTTAACTGTGCCAAATACTTTTGATTTTATAATCAATCTGAGGTAACCACTCTGTACATGGAACTATATTATAAAGGTACATTTTCTACATACACGAACCCAATAGTTTATAAAACTGATGAACTACGAACCGGACTCGCGATACTGCGGATTCCGTACAGATAGGTTGAAGAACCTCGAATTTTCATGAAATTTTCAACCATAACGTTTATAAGCATTGCTTAAACTCGATGTTTTTTTGTTATTGTGACAACAGAAATAAATAATCTGTAAAAAAAAACAACTGTTTCGCTATAAAGGTTCAAGTGTATCAGACGGAAGGGCCGACAGTTGATCATTAGTAATAGGGTTCGCTTCTTACCCTTTATGTACAGAACCCTGAAAATCCAGTCCAAATAGGACAACTTGGTATACCTCCATCAAAAGTGTAGGTAGCCTCTTATTCTTGAAGGCTTATTGAAAGCACAATGGATGGGCAAACAATGAACTTGTACCGTATTGTATTCCGATCTGACGGAACAAACATACATGTATGTAGCCTGTATATATACATATGTGATGTGTTTTCAGTTTTCATATTATTTGAGGTGTGCTTCTGTGTGTGTGGCGAAGTTATTAATTGAGACTTGTTAATGTTTAAGTTAAGTGTTACTTTTTTAGTTTTTTTTTTTTATTTTAATTTTCTATTAGTAAGTAATTTTGATTGTTAATTTAAATGGATTTGTTTGAATTGACGCTTCAGCATTCACCGCTCTGACTAAGCGATGAATGCTGAAGCGTCCAATTGTAGGTTTTATTTTATCTTTTTTATACGACTCCCGCATTAAGGAATTAACCTTGAGTCGTGGGAGGTTTCTACACGTTTTATTTTCAATGTTCAGGACTTAACAGGACCTTCAACGTTTACGAAATGTTGGAGAAAATCTGGAGTGGATTGGCTACACAAGCAACCTTCAAGTACTTACCGAAAGAAAATTATCACCAGCATAAAAGTCAAATATAAAATGTACCGGTAAAAATTCATTAACCAATTAAGTCATCATTTAAATAATTCATCGAAAAGGAATTTCTTTGTTCAACCGAGTGACGCCGGGGGCTAAACAAAGTGTACGCAGGTTGTTTTATATTAAGCTATTAATTAAAAAAGATAGGAGGCGGTGAACGCCAAACTTTTTAATTTTCGGCAGGACCCAATAGAACGTATAATTAAGTCAGTTTTGACCTTTTTTCTTCTCTTATAATAATTACAAGTTTTCACTTCTTTGATCAAATTTTCTATGTATTTAAAACAGCTGGGTAATTAAAATTTATTGAAGACTTGCTTTTGCCCGCGGGTTCGCACGTGGATGACGTTTATAGAGGAATAATTGTCCATGTCCAATTTTTAGAAGTTATATCTTGAATCCCTATCCAGAAACATATATCCTGGTGACGGACGGAGCGTAAGCCATTTTTTTACCGAACCTTAAAAAAGCAAGAAAAATGATAACCACTCAGTCGATGATGATGTGTTTTTAACTTAAATATTAATAACTGTATTTAGTTTAACCTTGTGTAATTAAGGTATTTAGACAAGTACAACGACCATACAGCTAACCACTTAGCCAGAGGTAGTCTAAAATAGTAACTCAATGTAATTTAATTCTTACTTTCAATTTGTTTGAATTTCCTAGTTTATTGCAGGAACTGTCTCGAAACTAATTGGCAACATTACTCAAGAGAGTTACGTTAACAATGCTGATTTAAAAACAAAGAAAATACAAAGATGGCGGCTACCGGGCATACCATCCATGGAAGAAAATACTATCAACGATTCATAGTGTTTTTAAAATTAAATTAAATGGACAAGTTGATCGATCTCATGTTAAGCTGAATTAATAGGTCCGACCACAAATAATTAGTTAAAATATAAAGGTAGAATGAGCAACATCTTCTGTCAAGGTGAACGCGATCTCAGTCTGCCCGTGACCATGATAACGGTGCCGAAACGTCGGGAACTGAAATCTAAAATTAAACCGCGATAAAATCCGTAAAAGTAGTTTCATTCAATGAGATTATAACTATAAAACTCATAATGAAATAATGCGCTGAAACAACACAAATTAAAACTATAACAAATCTTCAACAGTCTTAAAAATAAACTCAATTTTACACAAGCAGGCATAATAAGCCATCGAAACAAAAGAATGAAAGTAATCCCCAACATTGTTTCATTAACTTTGATAGAAAACGAATTTCCTTTGTTCGTTTTAAAAAGAAAATAATTTCTGAGAAAAAAACGTATTTGATTGACCGCGTCATTTGGCCCGTCACGAAAGTATCAACTTTTTGAGACTTTTAAAAGAAAGTTTTAAGTTAATTCTTTCTTTTAATGGTTGATTGGAACTGGGGGCCTACGACCGAAAACGACTCCTTCACAACAAGCATTCGTGAAGCACACAAATGCTTTTCACGTTGCGAATAGTTGGTTTGGCGTGGTGACCACCACTAGATTATCCGTGGACCGTGCAGTGAATCAGCCTTCCTCTTAAAGTAAGATAGGTGCAGTTGAAAAGAGACGTCACTCTATACCATTTGGTACTGTCGCTTTCATAAATGGGGAGTTTGTCACGCCGTTCCTTCTCTCACAGCAAAAGCACTTAGGAAGCGGTAAAGGGTGGGCGAAACTGGGTGCTGTCCAATGTAACCTGACCTTGAAAAAGTGCTACTTAGTAGCCTAATTTGTATAAATTACTTTTGATTTAAATAAATGCAGTATGTCACTGTAAGATGTCTTAGTAGGCCTCAGTGAATTGTGACACGACATTTTGTTTTGTTTTTGTAACTGTTTACCATTTCCCCGTATAATCTGGATCGTAGGATTATCTGATTGCATTTTATAGTCAAGTGTGTTATGTTTGGATTTATAATATCTAATAGAATGACCATTAGATATATAATTGCAACTGCCGTAA
Organism: Trichoplusia ni; assembly: GCF_003590095.1. Classification (NCBI taxonomy): domain Eukaryota; kingdom Metazoa; phylum Arthropoda; class Insecta; order Lepidoptera; family Noctuidae; genus Trichoplusia; species Trichoplusia ni. The sequence continues at coordinate 2,591,068 of NC_039489.1, read as the reverse complement.
GAAGCTCTATAAAAGGAACAGAAAAATAATGAAAAACTTGTCCTTAATGTAAGTTAGTGAGATATAATTTCCTTAGAAATCAAAAACCACACACGTTAAGAAATATCTAAAATTAAAGCAATAAAATATCTTTCTTTAGGACACCAATCTCCAAATTGAACACCCATCCTAAACACTAAAACTAAGGACGGTTACACTTACAAAGCCCTTCATTATTCACGAAACAAAAAACCACACAACCTTCTTAATTGGAGCTTGCAACTCTTTCCCAAACCAAGCATACTGTATCGACAACCATCGAACATAAAAGTAGTAGGAAGAGCTACTAAATAGAACAACGAAGAAAGTGTTCCAAAGGTTTAAGACAAACTCGCATGGCATTAGTATAATAAACACATGACAACATTTAAAAAAATGCACTAACAAATTAAAAACAAATCGGTATACCCGTTTAGGAGCTATAGTGCTACAAGCGTACATACACGGATGCACACGCATAAATTATAACACCCCTCTTAGAAAAGGGCTCATGATCTTTAAATGGCTGGACAGATTTTGGCGGAACATATCTAAGAACCATCGCTAGAAAATCCCATCCAAATCGGTTAGTGCCAAAGAAACACTCATAGCAACTTAAAATACCTATTTTGACGAACTAAAAACTCTAAATTTGTCTAAATGATATAATTATCCAGAAGCAATGTAACTTCAGCAGTTGTATATATTCAAGCGATTTGACAACATTAGCACTCTCAGATTCGATACAAGCCTTATTATAGTACTAGTACTACGGCACTGCACCACTTCCCCCTACACTTCTATACTCAAAGCCCACTAGCCTCTACAGTTGACTCTAGTAACGAAGTTGGGACTGTCCCCTAATTATCGGCAGCAGACACACTGCATATTACCTTTGAGTCTGTCCGGGACAAAGGGGCTGAATAAGTCACCCGACAATTGTTTGCCACGTTTACACGGACAATTTTCACTTGAATTTCAGGTGTCCAATGTTCATTTGGTTGAAGTTTTAATTGTATTGCTTAGCGTTTTGTTTATTGTGATATTGTTTGAGGATTCGTTTTGTAAACATGCTGTATTTTATTTTTGGCGTAGCTTTTAAAACAATTTTACGGTTAATAAAAACAATGTTTTAGATAATTTGTAACCGGTTAAGTTCGAGAAAAGTTTTATAAAGAAAGAGTTAATTATTTTTGTCAAGTACGCAGAAGGTTCCATACAAATGGGATAAAGATAATGAAATCAGTTGTCGCCTATAAATTTATGACCTTAATAGCCATTGATTCACCTCGATCTTAATTTTCAGTATTTTTTGTTATAGCGGCAGCAGTAACACTTCATCTGTAAAATTTAAATCCAGATTCATGAGTTCCAGCTTGGTGTCGTACAGACGAACAGCGGAGCCTCAGTAATAAGGTAAAATAATAAGCAGTAAAGTTTGTAAAATTTAATCATATGCTTACAATAACACAAGAAAACATTACCCCTTATAACGCAACTGGTAAAAAATATAGATTAAATTATACCTTGATCTGCGGTCACCATAAGCACCTATATCAAGTATATTAGATAGGAGAATTCGGTAGCAAGTTGTCATCCTACGCAAATTATACGAACCAATCTTGATATCTTAACCTAATGAGAGTTGGCTTTTCAAAAGGTCAAGGTCACAGTCACGATGTTTTACTGATAAATGTTAATTTAAGAGAAAACTTGACGATGGGATGAAAAGTATTTTGGTTTATCCGGACATACTCTCAATAAAATTTTCTATTAAATAAAACTTACGATACCTAATCGCTTTTTGTATCTTTTCAACCCTTTCAAGTTGCCTACTCTGATAATACTGATATTTTATTTCACATCACATTATACTTAATATGTTAAAAAAAAGGGTCAGAAAAAAAGACACACCAAATCTTGATACGTATTTTTGTCTTAAAACTTAGTTAGAATATAAAACGCGAAATAAAATATATCATTCCTTTTTTAAGTTAATATGTGACTTTATAAAATTACACACCATGATTTAGATTATCTTTAATAAGATTGCCTACTTCAAAGTACCTGAACAATGGTGTATAGCCCTCTATCTTGGACATAACACAAAGTTTAATTAATAGATGGTGTAGCAACTATGATTGACATTCTGAAGAGGATCAATCAATTTGTTTAGTTTGATTTATTAGTACGCGACTAATGCATTAAACTGATTAGTTAAACTGAGACTTAATTATTTGTAGGACGAGTCTTGTTAAAGCTAGTATATGAAAACTAGCTTTTCGCCCGCAGCTTCGCCCGCGTCGAGGTCGGTTATATCGCGTTTCCAAGAGAACTCTTCAAAAGTCCGGGATAAAAACTATTCTGTTCTTTCTCAAGGTCAACTCTATCTCTGTACCAAATTTCATTAAAATCGGTTCAGTGGTTTAGACGTTAAAGCGTAACAGACAGACAGACAGTTATAGAGCTACTTTCGAATTTATAATATTAGTAAGGATGGCGGGTATGAAAAAGTTAAGCATCATGGATTGGGATTATTGTTTATGGGTGTTCTGGCTGCAATAAAGGTTATTTTATTTTTTCAATTTTAGTTCTGGAAGATATCACTATTATGGCTTAATTTCCTGAATTTAATCCTGAATAGAAATCACGGAAGTCAAGACAATTGTTGAACTGCGTATAAACGTGTCTCAACTTATAGATTTTTGCTTTTTTTAGCATATTAAATCCCCCCCGTTTAAATGGTTGGGGGCAGATAAGAAAAAATTCAAATCAATTCCTCTATGCCTTATGTCGAGAAAGATGGACAAACAAAACGACTCACATACGCGTTCTCATTCAAAATCTTAGTATATACATTTTTTAAACTAAGTTTTTTTTTCATCAAGACAAATATATATAACCTTGGGAAGCAGTCAGAGAAAATTAACACATTATAAAAGATAGGAGAACGTCTCTGTCACGTGACGCTCTTGTACCACAAGTAAGGCTATTATTTAACTCTCGAATAAAATTACTTTGAACCTCACAGTACGTAACACAATGTAATTTAATTATGTGCTGATGAAACCGGTAAACTGATACACAATCCTGTGACCTGACCTTTGACCTTTGTATCGTATTTTAAGCTTCTTTTGATCTTTGACCTTTTATATTATTTGTATTACAAAAGAACTTATAATTGCTGTGGATTTTGGTTTCTGGAATTAATATTAAGTCTAATGATAAAATGACTTCCTTACATTAATTAAGTTTGGTTAGTAATTGTGTGATAACAATAATTATGTTGTATTTACCATTCAAGTGCAAGTCAGACTTTAGCAACCGTTGTTAAACCTTTTCTAAAGACATTTTAACTTTCAACAAGAAATTACAACTGCTTTAGGTACTTATCTCGGTCCATGAGCTGTGTTGTGACAGACGGACAAACAGCGGTGTCTCATTACTAAGGTTTTGTTTTTACCATTTAAGTAACGAACCCTCATTAAAATAATACTAAAAAAATATGCTTTAAAAAATCACAATATTTAAAACAGAAAAATAATTTGGTTAAAAAAAATAAGAAGAAATCTAGACTTAATTTCTACATTTATGCACAAAACATATAAGAATATATTACCATATTAATTATAGTTTTCGTTTCTAAACAATACCGCGAATAAAATAAACAAAGTCATTTACATCGCGGAACCCAAACTGTAGCAAAAAGACCTCTAATAACAGCTGTTTACTTGTACAAAAGAGGATTTTTCTGATATTTGAGTGTGTTTTTCTTTCGCCTTATTAGTGGAGTGACGGTGTAGCTAATTGTGCAATGATTACAAAGCTGAAACATTCTGTGTTGGCCGTAATCAGTGTCGTGTGACCTTCGAGGGAGCGGCCATGCTTTTGGTGGGACAGTCCCGTTTTTGTGATTTGCTTTTTCGGGTGACGCAGTGAATGTCACACGAAATACAGCTTCATTCTTCAACAAATTAACGAACTGAACACTGATTGTTCCGTCCTTATAAAACCTCATTGTAACGCTGTATTTCGAAAAAGTACGTTTTTTTCAGTTCACTTACCAAACACTTTATTTACATATATATTTTTTAAATCTATTCTTATGGTCAGTGCCATAGAATATAATGTGAAGACTGATAAAAATAAACTGTATTTTTTTAACATATTTTTCAAAACAAAACTTCTGAAAAAATATGTGAATACTACCAAGTTAAAAAGAAATCGAATAAAGAACAGAAGAAAACAGTATTTTAATAAAGAAAAAATAATCAACAACATTTATCCCAGTTCGATAAAACAGCCTGGCCACCCTAATGTTGCGAGACGCTAATTTGTTCTTAATTGACACCTGTTTTTTGTGTTCTATTGCGGGACCCTTTGGTTGAAGCCTTTTACGACGTGACTCGCCTTTTGCAACAGATTCTTTTTGCTTTTATTTTAGATTTTTTGAAATCTCGCTTAATTTGCATGAATGTTTAAGTGGTTGTTTAATATTTTTCAGAATTACAGCAAATTCCAGGTTTTTTGAACTTTCAGCGTTTCGTTTTTGCGATTTCAGCGTTGAGGTCGTATTTGGACCTCGTACATCCAACTAGTATTGCATAGAACCTCCATACGACCACGGCAATGCTGTTTGCAATGTGTAGCGAGTTTTTGTTTTTTCTCTGTCATTGTACGTGAAATAGCTGTCATTTGGTCCCATTTCAATTTCATAGAGTTTCTTTCTGTAGTTTTTATTTGGAGATGGTTTTTCAGGAAACGTTATAATTTTATAAAATATAACTTTGTTCCTACGACACAACTGCGATTATAAACTCCTCGAGCTTCACCAACTGCCTGAGCCAGAGCGACGGGATCGCTCACGCATGCTCAGCGTGACTCTGACCTCTGAATCTATTCAGCAAACCTATGTGGCAGACCAGCTAGTTATGTCGATTGGGCAAAAATGCCGGATACCCTAAAGACTTGGGGATTTTAGGGTCGAACAAGATCTATGCTAAAATTAAAAAAGTTTGATTTTAAAAACTTTCTAATTACGCTAACCCTTTGTCTTATCTTGTTCAATTTTAATAAAATATGAATTGACTCACATACCAATCAAAAAGCCTGTCTATGTACGATTCTACTTGGACGCCTTTCTACTCTTTCTTGTCTTGCAAAATCAAATAACGTACATCTATGTTATAACTTCCGAACACGATCTTCTCCTCGCATTCAAGTTCAAGTTCACAAGAACAGTCTGATATAATGAGAAACATCTGTGTAACAAGAACAGCCAGTAAAAATAAAAGCCACCATCACTTATACATAATTACTACGACATCATAATAAAATAGGGTGGGGATCGCAGTAAAAACTCGAGGGTTTAACCCTAAAATGCGATGGGTAATACTGAAAAGGAATTGCCGCTAAAAAGTTGTGCCCTAACCTTGGATTAGCAAAAAGTTTGATCGCTTTAGGCTGTGGTGAGATGTTTTTATAACCAATAGATTTGTTGCTATAGACGTCTTTATGAAGTCCGGTATGTAATGTTATTTTGTCGGTGTGTAGAGTTTCGCATATCAAGGGTAAAAATGAAACTCAATAACTAGTCTTTCCGGGCTGTACTCCATCTCAAGAACCGTAATACTTAGAGTAGAATTTTCACAGATGATATTTTCTGATGCCGCTCTTACAAAAAAGTCTTACACTTGTCCAGTTTCTTAGCAGACGAGTACTTCCTTATCACAATAAATCTTATTTCGTTCATCGACTGTTATTGCTGACTGTACTTACTATACAGGGTGTTTACTAGTTACGCCTACGAGACCCGAATCACAATAGGCCTACACGTTAGATTTATAGTTGATAACACAATAATGTATCTCAGAACTCTTGTGACGTCACGATCTACTATACAATATATATATATATACATACATACGAGTAGTAGATGTGTTATTAACACACACTAGTCCGTTTCAACCTCGGATTGTAGAAATGTAGAAGGAAGTGGTACTTAGGCAATGCTCGTGGGATCTTATTAAAGAAAAATTGACAAATTACATGTCATGTATTTAAAAATATAACTGATTCAATTACAGGTGTATTGTTTGCATGACAATACGGAAAATGTTCCCTTTTTAATTCGTTTCGTATTTCATTCATGCCTAAACGAAGAGAATTAAGGAAGCAAATAAGTTTAACTGATTTAATCTGTGAAAAGCAATCTCTCAAATCGAAGCAATATTATTGCTGCTTGCAATGATGCGGTACAATGTTGCCACGACTCAAATAATATTAGGTACTTTAAGATTTGGCAATTGGTCTTCAGTAGAACTATGGTATGACACTTCCACCCACTTTTGAATGATCTGTGGTTTAAGCTGAGAGGGAAAGTGTGTTTGTTTTGAAATGAGAACTTCCTACAAGGTATTCATGAGATACGCGGCATTTTGACAGCGTGGGAAATGGGTAATGAAATGAGCAATTTTTGTGTATTAACAAACATGATGTAGTTTAATTGTTTCGAATGAATTCTGTTTGTTTATTTGTGTGGTTGAACACGCTATTCTCAGGTATTATTCTTGTATTATATGTTGGTCCGATTCCATACAAATTAGTACTGATAAAGATAAGCGTGCGACAAATGTAGGTGACCAACTCTCAAATTTGTCTAACATCGATCTGTATGTTTGTTTAACCGTGTAGCTATCACGGTTTACAAGGTACAGTCTGGTGGCAGACGGATGCAAAGACAGACAGATGGACGGATAGTAGAGCCTCAATAGGGTTTCGGTTTTACTCTCAAAGTACGGCACTCTAAAAAAGTTTGTTTTGTTGGAAAGTTCATTATTAAGGAAGGCTATATTTAGGCGAAGGACCGGCTGTAGTGGCGTAACCTGGGAAAGGCTTATATCCAGAATAAGACCTCGGTTAACTGATTGATTGTTAGGCTATATAACATAAAAGTGCAAGTAAATAAACACTGCAGTAATGAAAAATGTATTCCATAAACATGTATACTTCATTTCACTCAACAAGTTCTCAATTTCCCTCTAGTTTTCTGAAACTTACAAAGTTTCTTATTATAGGAACTCTTAAGCTTAAGAAACAATGTTATGTAGGCAGAAAGCCCATAGCTATGAGCCGTGGGCCGAGTTTGCACTAATCACAAGCCGTGGGCGATCCCGTTGTGTGTTGAGAAAACTTACGCACGAATCTCGCTTTTATGTTTTGTGAATTTCCAACTGACTGTTTTGGGTATGAACGGGATTCATTTGAATGGAGATGGATAAGGTTAAAGGTTGTATTACTTAACTTAGTGACGTCAATCAGTTATTTTACTGTCAAATTCTCGTCGCTCTTTTTAGGTACGAATGGTTCTCTATAAGGTCATATGATTTTCTTAGCCTATTAGTACACTCTCATGGTTGCGAGTCCAACTCTTTATACCTAGTAGAATTATTGGTTTTTGAAGGTTTATTAAGATAACATAAAAATCTTCTAATTGCTGTGCAAATTCATCCCAGATAAGGATATTTCAATTTCAATTCTTTATTGCATACCTGGTCAATTAAGTTTACAGCTCAATTATGGACCTTGTCGGGCACAGCATAAGGTAAGTAGCATCGATCACTAGCTCACTGTGGGTTAGCGATTTCAAATTCCAATTTTGGAATCCAGGTTTCATCACAATGTTTTCTTTACCGTTTGTAAGTGGTGTTTTATTAAGAAAGAGCATATTTCTTGAAAAAAAGCAAAATAACATTTTTTTGCATTGAAATCGAATTTGCATGGAGCAGCAAATCCGTAATTTTCATATGTATGCTTAAGTTGATCGTCATCGATCAATTCAAACAAAGGTATTTAATTAATTGTAGCTTAAAATATTTCGAAACAGACACTGGTTAAATAATTGTAAACAGAATTAAAGCTTAAATGAATTCGACACTCCAAAATGAATATCAAATATTCGATGAAGGCCGATGAACGGCAACGAAATAAAATAATTAAAAACCAAAATATCTCTATTAATAATACTCTTTCACCCTTAACATGCAGAACAAACTATTCCAAAAACAATAAACGTAACTTAAAGTAAACAACATTCGCGGCCAAGCTTCTATTGATCTTAAAACCGCGAAGTCTTATTAAAACATTAATACGAGTAGAATACATGACATTAAACATTTATACCCTATTTCACTGGCATTGTAGATTTCTGAGGGTTAATATTGACATAATCCGGTTGAAACAATATACGACTCTACCACTATAGCTTAAACTAAGATAATCGATGTTGTAAAAGAAAGACATCGCTCTATACAATGTAATACGCTATCTCGCTTCCACTTAAACGTCAGCTTTGACTTAAGATACAGTGGTAGGTGGTCAGTTATTTCTCGAACTATTCTAGCGGTCGCCTTTGTTGCTAGTTGAAATTACTATGACAAATATCAAATTCTTGCTCTATCTTTATGTGAGAGCAAATAATATTAATAAATGGAACTGTGATTTGATTTGTGGTTGTTCAAGCAATGGACTGATTATTTTGGGTTCTGTATAAATTGTGAATGGGAAAACTTTATGTTCGGAACCGTGTGGTGAAATAGATATGATTTTTTTCATTGATTTGGTATTTATTGCGTGTAATTAGGTAGTTTTTGGCGAGAAACACTGTTAAGAGTTCTGTTTGCTCTCAGAATAATGTTTTTACATATTTATTTAAGCTTTATGTGTATAGAGCTATTGAGTTTCAAGCTACAAAATCGGCAAGTGAATAAAGCTTAAACAAATATGTACAAATATTTTTCTGAAAATTTCGAGACCTAAGTTACTCATAGATTTCTAAGTTTCGGATAATATATCATCAATATCTCTTCGAGCGTAATTAATACATTTTCGTCTGTCTGCGTCAACGGAACCCCAATCGCAAAAGTACAGTATTTTTTCGTTTTCTGAAATGAACTGTCTAATTTACAATGAGGATTAATGTGTCGCAGTCGTCTGGCAATTTATGAATTGGCTTCTCATGTATTTAAGTCTGGCACCAAAGTCACTCAATGCCTGTGTACTTTATAAGCTGTGCTTAAGAATAAAATTTACAAATGTAGGCTTCAATAATAAATTCTTGGCTTTGAATGTTGAAGCTTATTTTTTTTATTCAACTCCAATCTTGTTTGCTGATTTCAGTTTTGCGATTATAACTAAAAAATATTTTCAATAATTGCAAACAGTTGCCAAACATCTCATCAACCTATCAAAAAAACCAACATGCTAAGCCAGTACCTAATAAAAAAATAACTGAAATAACGTTTAAAAAAACATATCTAAGCGTCACAATTTGTATAAAGAACACTATAATATATTGCAATACTCAAATACCAATAACAAGGTTTATGTTTCGAATACTAGTCGATATCATTCATACAAGGCTCTCAACCTCATACCAACAAGCAAAGAGCGAGACAAAACACTCACATTGTATACCGCCATCTCACTCTCACAATACCGCTTTAAGACTTATTTGTTTATTCCCAGGTAAATTCGAAATACGCAACGAACAAACAGTATCTACGTCCTACCAGTTTACCGACAACGAGAACTAACCTTAGGCCACGTAATAACGCGGTGATTATTTCAGAACAGCCTAAAATCGGATTTCAGCCTCAATTTGTACTGTCGAGAAAGCATTTTGCATTATTCTGTAGTTCAGTTCTAGTTATGATTTCAACGCGGATTTTGGGATTGTAGCTTACTAATAAGTCATTTAGATACACTGACTATACCCGTTTAAAGGTTGATGTGTAACTCGTAAATAGTAAATAAACCCTTTAAAATTTTCTTTAAAACAGTATCTTTTGATTTTATATAAGTTGAAATTATAAGCAAAAAGATAAACAGAAAAAAAAGTAACTCGAACAGGACTCAAGCCAGCGACTGCTGGCTAAATAGTCACTTAGTCATCTAAGGTACTGAAATCGCGTTTTGATAGATATTTCTCTTTCCAATTACGTACATTCCGAATACAAATATTTTACTAAGGCCCGATTTTTCAATCGCCAGATAACTTTTATTTGACGAATATGTTTGACGTTTTGACAGCTTTTGTATAGAAAATATGTCAAACTGCCATATTTATTCTTCAGATAAAAGTTATCTGACGATTGAAAAATCAGCCCTAAGTAATATTTAAATACTTAAGCATTCACTTTTTAGGTGTTAAACGGTCAAGTGTGTTGGAGTTACGTCATTTAGGGTTTCCTACAGGGCTAAAGGTAGTAAGTAATGATTCTTTAACCTCAATGTTTATTTTATTATAGTACTAGTACCAGTTAATGTTATAGCGGCTACAATACAACTGTGAACATTTCACAACTAACACGGACCATGAGATTCCGCCTGGTATCTAATGGACAGACAACAGAGTCTTGGTAATAGGTTTCCCTTTTTATCCTTCGGGATTTAACCCTAAAAACAACAACCTACCAATCAGCCAGTAGCTATGTATAATAAGGATAATTGAGCCGTTTTCAGTGGGGAAAAGTAATGTAGATCGCACATCGTTAAGTGCAGCGGAAACCCGGATATATCTCGTTAAGGAAGTGCTGCCGGATAACCGGGGAAACCGGCTGCTGTCACGCCGGATACGGTTTGTAAAGCGTTTTTTTTTACAAGCCTAAATGATGGTTAATAATATGAATATTAGGTGTAAGTATGTATTTTAATGGTTAAATAAAACGAAGTGAACGTTTACTAAATTAGTTTTAGAACACGCTCTTGCTATTTCTTATTTTTATACATAGAAATTGTATCGCGAATCGGATAGCATATGTATTTTTTTTTTAATTATTTGAGTAACCAGTTTTTTTATGTGATAATTATACACTCTGTATATTATGTAAAATCGGCTTTTTACCAAAGCTAAACTCCGCAAACGTTCTATTTATTAACTTTCTAATTATCCATCCTATTTTTTTATGGGACAAAAACTACAAAAATATCTTTCTATGACCACTCTTTTGCGTTCCGTTGATTAAAAGAAGAAAATAAAAAATAGTAAAATAGAGAACGGTTTTCTAATAAAAACGTTTATTACCCTCTCAGACGTTTATGAAGCAGACTTCATACGATAGTAAACTTCACGTAGCATATGTCTAGAACTAGAATCTAGAACTTTACTTGTCATAAGAAGCTGTTTTTTTTAATGTTGAGGTATCATACGACAGCATAAAATCATGACGTCTTCTTTTTCAAAAGACTCTGCATAACAAAACAATTGAACTTCAATTTGTTTTAGAGAGAAGGCTGCTTAAGAAAACAATTAAAAATCAATTCGTGTTTTTTGTCTTGTCTAAGACAGAAGGCTACATAAGAGAACAATTTAAAATCAATTCTTGTTTTTTATCATCAAAATTTTTAAAAAAAATCATGCTTTACTACTGGTTTACTGCCCAAATAGTCAACATTATGTTTTGCGTATATACCTATACATACTTGTTGAAAAAGTTATTTCATCATCCTTATCCATTGAGTACACTTTTTTCTGGCTATAACATATCTAAGTATACTTAATGGTTAAGAAAGTTAATTTTGGAGCTACAAAATTCATAGTTACTATAGTTTAGTTCCAAATTTCTGTATCAAATGTTGCAATAAAAAAGCTAAGACAAATGTCGTACACAATATGTCGACACTTCTCTACGAAACTGGAAATAAATCGATAGAATTGCACCACAAATCGTATCAGTTGCTACCAGTTAGTCAAAACGAAGACTGGACGTTGGAAAGTCGTTTTCTATAGCTTTTAGCTATGACAAATGTCTGTGGTTTTCTTCTTGTTTGTCGTTCGAAACGGTTATAGACAGTTATGGAATATGTAAGCCGCTACTTATTCACTTACAACCGAGAATCATTCAACCTACATCCAATAAAAACTACAGAACCTGATGAAATTTTTAAGGGACCAAATGACAGCCATCTCACGTCAAATAAAAAAAAAAACTTAATCGGTACTTCCAATCCGAAGATCTGAGGTAACAAATATAAAAAATACAGGTGAATTGAGAACTTCCTCCGTCTTGAAGTCAGATGAAAATAATCATATATGCTACAATTTAGACATTAGACAAACAGAGTAAGGTTTTTTTTTATAATAAGAACTAGACAGCTGAGAAAAAGACTTTATAAATTTCTAAATACATCGATATTAAAAATAATATAACACCTATAGACAGACCAAATGTGGACTATAAGAACTCCCTAACGATAAAAAATAATCCGTAAATATTAACGTTATCTTTAAGGACCTGTTTGAAGGGCTATTGATTACATATTTAATACGATCGTCAGGAATCTTGATGACAGCCTACTATTTTAGCACCTGTGTATATTTTTAACTACCTTTTATAAAAGTAACATAAATATTTCTTGTTCCTTTTTTACTTTCGTTTGAAGTTTAGTCAAGTTATTTGAACCAGTTAAGTTGGTCAAAATGTCTTAGAATAACGATAGATTTAAAAATCTAAAAACCCACGTTATTAAACATCCATTAAAATTTTCTCAAAATCGGTTCAGCCGTTTTTATAACTGTAAATTTCATTGTTATCGGGTTTAAAATTACCCTGTTAATATCAGCCCGCTAGCTTATCAGGAAGGGCCTCAAAATGGAGTTGCAAATCCAACCGGAACAACAAACAAACAGAAACAAACAAGAAAGTGAGTGTATAAAAAAGTAGGAATAAACATACCACAGACTAAGCTTATGTGATCATATTGATTCATTCACACACCACGATCTCATGTAAATATCCGAACGCAGTTACGTTGACATAACAGCAATTAAGAGTCCATTTTTAATTAAAGTAAACTGACATGACATATTGAATAGTCGTCTCGAAGCAATACGAAACTTGAGGAACAAAAAATTGTTGACATATATTATAAATTTATGACCGTAATGTCCTTGTTTAGCCATGATTCGTTTTTTTTTTTTGTTGATGCCGCTACAGAACTAAACTTATCTGTAAAATGCACGGCAAATGAGTTCCCTGACTGCAGAGCCTTAATAACTAATACGGTTATATTTTAACGTGTTAAAAATTAAACTTCATTGTCCTTGATAGCAACATTAATGCGAAATTTATCAGCTACAATGACATACCTATATGACAGGTACAATTTATTTTTCTTCCTCAATTGTTTTTATTTGAAGAATATTAACCATTTTCAAAAACAATTGTAGAACGTCGAATGTATAAACGGTGTCATACACAAGCCCACATTTTATCAAAGAAAATTTTTTTCCTTTAATATTATTATGCGGGCAGCTAATATATTGCCAAAAGTCCCTCGTAACAGAACATTCTGCTTTTATGTCTCAATGAAATATTTTACGAGGCGTACCTATAAATAAAAATGTAAACTTATTTATTATTTTTATACCTTATTCTTGTGCTATCTTTATGTTAAAACTATAAAATGGCCTAAAGTAATCGTAAGATTTTCATTTTGATTTTGTGTTGTACTTATAAAATATTATACGCTCCGTATCTCATAAGTTATGGGTGACGTAATATGCTGAGATAAACGTGAGTGACCAAAGAGTATGGATATATCGCAGACTTTAACGGGAAGGTAGGTAAAATATTATGCCACAATAGTGACGTGTGTGTTCCGTGTTTTTTAATTAATGTTAAATTGTGAGTCCCAGCTTTTATTCATACATCCTTGACAGTCGTTACAGGTAGTCGGAAGCTAGAAAGTCTGACAACCAGTTTAACTATGGGGTATTGTGTTGCCCAGGTAACTGGGTTGAGGAGGTCAGATAGGCAGTCGCTCCTTGTAAATCACTGGTACTTGGCTGAATCCGATTAGACTGGAAGCCGACCCCAACATAGTTGGGAAAAGGCTAAGATGATGTTGATGATGCCGGAAGGTCATACAGCGTAGCCTCAGTAGTACCTAAGGGATTTTACCCTTTGGTAAAGAATCCTAAAAATGACTGTTATGATACACGAAATTCTTAATCTTTTTAACTATTTTATTTATGCTAACTTGTACAAACAGTAAGGAGTTTCCTAGAATTATCTTGCAGTAAGTAAACAAACTTTGAGTAAGGAAATTAAAACCTTACCACCTGCGTCGGATATCAGAACTCTGGCTAGTTCATTAACTCACTTATTTACGTATTTTTATTTCGAGGAACATGCATACTCGATGGTTGAATTGGTGACAGAAAACATTTTTTTTTAGGTTATCTTGAAAGGATAAACACTGAACTCTCTATAGGATCTCTTTGTTGTCCGTCCATCTGTCCGTGTGTCAAGGTCTTTTTTTCTCGGAGAAGCGTAAGGGTGCCAAGTCCATTGTCCCTTAAATCTGTGAAAAGATCAAACTTTTAAGAAGCAAAATAAGTAGAAATGTGATATCATTTCTGCCGCAAAACAAATTTTTTGAGGAGCTCGTGGCTAAGCTATAACCGCATAAGTGATTCGATCACATGTTAAGCTATGCTTGACGCGGTTGGTCCGTAGATGGGTGACCATCTTTGTCATAACGAGTTCCTCCGTGTTTCGGAAGGCACGTTAAATTGTGGGTCCCGGCTGTTATTCTTACATCTTTGACAGTCGTTACAGGTAGTCAGAAGCTTGAAAAAGTCTGGCAGCCAGTCTAACCAAGGGGTATCGTGTTGCCCAGGTAACTGGGTTAAGGAGGTCAGATAGGCAGTCGCTCCTTGTAAAACACTGGTGCTTAGCTGAAGCCGGTTGGACTGGTAGCTGACCCCAACATAGTTGGGAAAAATCTAGGCCAATGATGAATGATGATATTCACATATAAAGGTAAAAATTCGGAATACTTTAAAAAATTGACACGTCAAAAATAACAGTATTTTTTTGCACCATTCTAAATTTCCTTCACTTATTGTATACTAGTAAGAGGTGTGTATTACTTTAAAAAGCGCGAAGATCTTTTCGATTCAACATAAGTTTTCAATGGATGGACATAGTCTAAGCTTTCGTGCTTGTAAATTTGAGATCTATAATCGAGTAGTTTTTGAGTATTTATTTAACTTCTTATCTACATCTTCCAATTTATTTTGTGACTCCTTTTGTCATCATCAAACAAGTCTTCACAAGTCATTAACAGATTAAAAATCAACATCTTTAAACCCATAATTGAATTCCCGACATCCAATCACCAAGTATTCTATAAAACACGACACAAAAACACCAAGTTTCTAATTATAAAAAGAAAACGTATTAAGTTAACAGCTTAAAACATAATCTCGGAAGCACAAAGGAGTTTTAACAGGAATTTGCTCGGGAAAACCACGTGAAAGAGAAATTAAAACGTTGCCACCTGTATTGGATATCAGGAACACATAAAGGCTTCATAGTTCCCTATTTTTATTCGAGCCAGCAAGAATCGCACCTAACGGTTCAATTAAGAAGTAAATTGATGGCCGGATGTTTGTTCGCCATTTTATTTTAACTGTCCAAGTTTACGCGTTATTTGAGACGATTGGATTTTTATTTTGTGTACTTTTGTATTGGCGTGTTTTATGAACGGGTTTAATTGGATTGCTTGTTTGTTTACTTAACATTACTTTTGCTAGTTACTAGTAATTATAAATAGGTGTAGGTGTACACCTGTTCTACTTGTTTCTATCTAAACTTTGGAAAAACAAAGCAAATTGATAAAATGTAGGTAGTATTAGTACATAAATGTAGAACTAGCCGTTATCTGTTCATATTTCTAATACCACTTTAACTAAGTAAATATGAATATCAAGGTTATGCAACAATTGTAACGGTCATCAATATGTTGGTGGGAGACGAATAAATTTAAAGGGTTTTGAGAGATCCCATGTGTTGCAATCTGACTCGCACTTGACTGATTTTACTTAGTTTCTTACTTTCATAATAATAACAAAGCAGAAAATAAATAAGTACTATTTAGAAGGGGATGATCCAAAATAAGTACCTACTTAAATAAACGAAACAGTTCATTTACGATGACCTCTTCATGTAGGTACCAAACTTTGCAACGTTAATAATGTAACAGATTTATGCGGCTTCTGCTTACAAACCTCTACAAGACTCTCAAATTAACTCTTATCTTACTTATAAATATTCCAAACTCATATCTAATTCAAATACATTGAAAATTATCATGAAATATCTCGAGTATATAAAATATAACGACTTTGTATAAGAAAATTCACTCGCAAGGCAATGCACTCTAACTTCAATGGAAGCCAAGGCTTTCTTAGCAAAAATTATGCGACGGGCTTTTCTACGCATTTAGATTTCATGAGGACAACTTTATTTTGACTATGAATACAAGGCTTTATTGCTCTTGGCTAGTATTAGATTTTATACTTTAAAATTAAAACAACACTATGCATAGTCCACATTATCTACATTTGTATGTGGAAAAATAATCTTTAGATGTTAAATATGTATAACTATATAATTATAATTTAAAATCAAATCTTTTTTCCTAATCTGCTTTAAGATCTCACTTAGCTCTTAGTATGCCATCAACAATCAACATGGCTCTTAACGAGGTTATATTTTCATTAAAATAGATCCATGGAGAAGAAAATCGTATTATCAAGATTGAAACTTGCTCTTAATCTGGTTTACAAAACCTATAAAACTCTTCAAGGATCAGATAAGTTTCACAAAGTAGTTAAATTTAATATAGCTTGATAAACCGCTGATTAAAATTTTAACGCCTGCAGGAAAACTTGCGGCATTGAATTGCTAACCAACAGCTTGGGAAAATATCCAATTTATAACCGGTGAATTTGTTTTGAAAAGTACTTGTTTGCTTTGATATTTCATGCATTAACATTCAAATTATATGAGCTTTATTAAACATAGTGGGTATTTAACTTTTAAACGCTATTGCCAATTAGCTTAGTGCCGGTGTTCCCACACCAGAATTAATATTCCCGTTACACGTAAGTGTTTATTAGGCAATTAAAGTCATTTGATGGCTATATTAAGTAATTATCGATCGTATATAACAAATGTATGCATCAAGACTGCAATAAAATCAACACGGCAACAGCGACCACAGACGATTAAAACAAAATGTTAACATGCATGGCTCCAGTTATATATAATAAAATACCTAAGAGCTGGAAAGATCTGACAAATTTATTATTTAAAAAAAAACTGAGAAATTTTTTAGTGGCTAAAGCGTACTATAGTTTAAGTGAATTCCTAAATGAAAATGATTTTTACTAACTAGTTCATATGTTATTTTTTTTTGATGTACTTGCTTTGTTTTTATTTACTACTATATTGTATCTACTGTTTAGATATTAAGCTAATTGTTTTATATTTTATTTTTGCATGCCTTCAAGGTAAAATATGGCAGAACTTAATGTATTTCTTGACATCTTGTCTATGTACCCATATTTGCAAAATAAATTTATCTTTATCTTTATCTTTATCTTTATCTTTAACAATGTAAACCGACGTACATATGTGGACCACGAACGCATCTGAAAGAAATACGTTGTATTTCTGTTGGCGTTTGGCCCAGTTCCAACCACACGTTTCTTAGGTTTATTTTGAGTATACCGCGTTCAGTTGACGGCGAGATAACCTAATCGATTCACGAATTGAATTTACACCAATTTGTGAATCGAATACCTGTGCTTTTTGTGTCGTGTTACATCCCTAGCGTAGCTCGTGCAGTTAGAATAGTGGTTTACCATAGTGAAACTTGTACCTGCGAGTCTGCTCTAATGAGCGCTAATGTTCGAAGTTCTGGAGAACGGAATTCGTTTGATCACTCAAGATGTACGTACTCATGTGTAGTTTGACTCCAACATGGCCCGAATTATTGATAGGATTCGATAATGAAGAAACTTGTATTAATATAGGAAGTGAGCCTGTTGTGACTAACTCCTTATTAGACGTTAATAAGACTTTATAAACAATGTCGTTACTTGTTTAATATTGTGGTAACGTAATGACAACAGTTTGTTATTGACAAACAAAGTTGTGAACACTTGCCAGTACTTTTTTATTCCTTGTTTTAAGTAGCAAAATATTTAGTCCCCAGAGACATTTAGAGAGTTACACAGATAAGCTTTTATGAGTCAATTGACTTTCTTACTTAGTTCTTAATTTCTTATTAAATGTAACAAATACTATTTTAATATTTCAGGTATTTAATACATGTTCTAGTCGTTTTATCTGTAACTTGGTTAGTAAATGGGCAGCCTGGAAAATGTGATCAAACACCTGCGCAGGCGTCAGTCTTGGAGCCTTCGGAGGATAAGGGGATATTCCACTTGGAAATACAAAACGCACTGATAAAAGATGACAAAACATATTACACGCCGGATCAAACATATGTTTGTAAGATTTTATATATATTCCGATATTATGTTAACGTAAGAGCTTTATATAAGTTTTCTTTTAACTTATCCGGTAACCGTAACTAAATTAACCGGTAATTGTATAGTTTGATATCTGTAATTAGTTTTCTCTTTATAATTTATACCTACATTGAATAATAGGCCTTATTATAAATAATCGACATCAAAAGACAACCCACTCAAAACACATTAAACAAAAAAATCAATAGAACCTCCTACACCGTTTATTTAAAGGAGCAACTCGACCATCCCTAAGTGCTTGCTAACTTTAATTGGGCAGGCGCGACTTCTCAAACTATTGAAACTGAATTTTAAACTTGAAATTATCTTTATTACACAGTAACAATTTTTACGACGATGCCGAGCCGTCCGTTCCGCTGGTTCATGATAACTGCCGAAGACCCAGATGTGGACAAGAACGTTTTTGAGTTCAGCCATAAAAACATTGACGTTGGGACTTTAAAAACTTTGGATATCGACAAATCGCGGTACAGCGAGACGTGTTCCAGTTCTGTGGAAAATGCGGACAACTCGGACAAGACTAGTGTTGAGGTAATACTTTGTTTCTAATAAGAACTTAATGATGATTAAAGGATTATGTCCAAGCTGCATAATCCTTTCGCGTATGTTATGTCGTTCATGTATTTAACGACTAAGTAATTTAATATAGGTTCACAAGTTTAATTGCGTACGAAGTGTTTTGTTTTTAAATAAATAATTATTGATTGCTATTCTATACATTTGTTTGCTAAGGTAAATTGGTATTAAAGATGAAATTACATACGAATTATTAAACTCTTTGATCAAAGATTTATGCATGATGTATCTTACGTACCTTCGAAGACGTAACATAGACAACAAACAACTACTTGGTCGTTGGCGACACTCCGTGGTCGCAAACAAACTTGTAATTTTCTCTTATTTCTACTTAAAAAGGAGGAGGTTCTCAATACGTCTGTATCTTTGTCACCTCAAAACTTCGGATTTTGTTCATTATTTTTTCATTTAATGGGAAATAGCTGTCATTTGGACTTATAAAAATATCATCAAGTTTGGCTCAGAAGTTTTCATTTGAAATCGGTTGTATGTTCTTGTTCCTAAATTTTTCTTGACTTCATATAAACATTTTTTACTATCCAAACCAACCAGATCCATTGGGTATCACCAAAACACAGTACGAAGAATCAAACAGTTCGCATCCGTGCCATGGTTGCGGAGAACAATGAAGTGTGGTATGCAGGTGACAACCTCACCGTGGTACTCCATAAGAATACTGAGAAATCTCCTGACAGCCCTCCGTACTTACCTGTGAAGGTTTGTAACCTCTGCAGTGAAGCCAGATATGAGGTAAGTGGACGACTGTACTTGGAAGGTCACTTTCATAGTTTTATAGTTTGATTATACAGCAGTCGTTATCCGTTTTTTAATTTATTTGCGTGATCTTGATTACAATGTCTAAAATATTTCAACAAATTTTAATGTTTGATGGCTTACTTAAATATTAAAAAGAAATGCATTATTTATTCTCTCAACCTATAATTGTATCTATGTAAAGTTCAACATGTTATTGACCATGACGACTTGCCGATTGCCAAAGCCGATTGTCAAAAGTCATCATGCCAAACCCATTGAAGTGTTGCGGTTTCGATGCATTTATGTGATCTACGAATACTAGACTCGACTTCCGAGACGAGCATGAGCCTTAATTTTTTCCGTAAAAAAATCTTTGGTCCACTGTTATTATTCGAAAGAAGATAAACGATTAGATTTAGACTTTTACAAGCGATACCTAATACTTCATCAATTTCAGGTGATTTTTACTGGTAAATGGTCAAGAGTGGCGCATCCCCGCCATTATCCGAGCAAGCCTGATGAGAACGGCTACAGCCACATGATAGGCGCGTCTCATGCGTACAACTACACCCTGTGGCAGCAGGGAGCCAGCGCCAGTGAGGGTCTGCAGATGCTGGCAGAACAGACAGACGGGCATTTATTGGAGAGAGCGATTATTGCTGAGGTAAGCATCCTACTTATTTACTTACAGAGATAGCGGAAGAAGCGAAGGACCAGGAACGCTAAGGAATGGAAAGCCTTTGCAATTGTCCAGTTCGGGATTAAAAAATAGTTTTAAAATGAATAAAGCTTTAGACGACTTTGTGTGCATTTTACATAGAAAGTTTATTCAATGCAATAAATAAACCCCTTTGAATCCCTAGTTCTAAAAACGACGAGCTCAACTGCTCCAAATCAACCAGTTAGGTATTAAGAAAGCAGGTAATAATCAGATTTCTTTTGTTGCAGATGGCTGAAAAAACCGGCACTAGAACTTTGATTAGAGGGAAGAGGCGTCACCATCCCTTCATGTCAGAGCCCTCCCATTCTCTCTTCAGGGTCGACAGATACCACCACCTGTTCTCCATCGCTGTGGGCATGAGGCCTTCCCCAGACTGGTTCCTGGGTACCTCCAAGTTTGAGCTCTGTACTAAAGATGGATGGTTGGAAGAAAGTGAAATACCACTCTATCCCTGGGATGCGGGGACTATGGATGGCGTTTCGTATGAGGTGCGTTAGGTTTCTATTTTGTGTTATTCAACATGATACAATTAAACATTTAAAAAACCCTGACATTGAAACTTTTCTCCTCCGATTTTTATCAAACATGTCAAAGAACAACAAATAAACAAATTGAATCATCGCTCAATGCTTTCGGCATATGTAAAAATTGAGCATGTTTTTACGAGAGATTACAATCTGTTGGCAATAGAAATATTTTCTTAACTACTTTACACAGGTATGTTTTATTAATTTTAGTTTCAATTTGTAAAAATAGAAAGGCTCTTGTCTCAAGTAGGCACTTATAAGGCACTTACTTACCAAATTACGTCCAACATTCAGAACTTTCCACAACCACCTTGTTACTTCCGACTATCATTGCACTTAGTATTTCGGATCTCCAAGATATCGTGTCTATAAAACACGACATTGTAATATAGGTACTTAATAATATTCCTTAATTTCAGTCGCAAAAAACCGTATCGACACCAAAAGATAACGTGGACCGGGTCGAAGTGGGATCCTTTAACAAAGACTCGCCTTTCTACCAGATGAACTTAAACGATCTGAAACCATTTGCCATGCTGAAGGTCAGAAGAATTGACGTGTTCCCTTTGATAGGAGCTGACTGCAGCGAAGATGAGGAGACGGAGACAGGTGAATCTTGCTATTGTACACCTCGTAGCTAATTAATACTGAACAATTTGATCGATCAAATTTTATGCTGCTTGATACGGTCCACCATCTATGTCAAAATGAGTTCCCCCGTCTTTGGGAAGACTATATCTTTGGCAGTCGTCAGGGGTAGTTAGAAGCTAGAAAGTCTGACAGACAGTACTAAGAGGTATAATGCGTCGCTCCTTGTAAAACACTGATACTTAGCTGCGTCCCTTTCAGACTGGATCCGAATCCAGCATAGTAGAGAAAGGGCTTGGCTGATGAACATTTGCTATTGTAAATTAGGAAAGTATAGTGGTTTCTTAGGTTTACGCGAATGTTAGACATTGAAATGAAACTACTTTTACGGATTTTATCGCGGTTTAATTTTAGATTTTAGTTCCCGACGTTTCGAAACCAAGAGCAGCGCTGCAAGACATCAAGACACAGTGAGCTCATACTGCGTAGGTCGGACCACAAATAATTAATTAAAATATGAAGGTAGAACGAGCAACATCTTCTGTCAAGACGAACGCCATCTCAGTCTGCCGGTGACCATGATACCTGCAAAGGTTTCGAAACGTCGGGAACTAAAATCTAAAATTAAACCGCGATAAAATCCGTAAAAGTAGTTTCATTTCAATAGGAAAGTATAATTAATTTTGAGCTGAGATTCTTATGCATTCTTATGCTCTTCTTTTGTTTGCAGACAAAGAGGATGAGGCTGTACAAGAAGGTGAAGATGAAAACGAAGAGGACGATGAGGAGTAAGTCATATCATGAGATCAGCCTATCTTTGTTCACGTCTTATCTTTCATCTAAATTTGTTTCTGAAATTAAGCCGTATCCTTCGTTTCGAAGATAACATTTTACAAACAACATTTAGTAGGTATATAGTTATATACGAAAACATTTTGCCCTTATTAATACATTCTCTTTTATTCTCTCGTCGTATAGTTGATATCCTTATGTTAAGATTTAAACGTCTGACGTGGCGTCACACAACCTTAAACTTCTTATTGAATTACAAGCATTGGAGGTCACACAAACTCTGGTCCTACGCGGGGATCTTCCCATGATAGGTGCGCCGCGTAGAGGCATTGGCATGGTGACCTTTACCACTCGGCTATCTATCCGTGCAGAAGAATGTTTACGAGTCCTGATTTTGTCACCGTGTTTAGTAGGCGGTCATTTTTATTTTCAACAGATATCAAAAAGTTTGAAATTCTCAATTCTGTATTGTTGTACCTGAGAACTTCAATTTGGATGTACCGATTTTGTTGATTCTTTTCTTACTTTACGTCAAGCTGCCATTTTTATCAATTAAAATAATCATGAAGTTTGGCTCAATAGTTTTCATTTGAAATCAATTGTAAGCTTTTTTTATAATAATATTTTTATTCTATTCAGATTAAACTATTATATTATTTCAGAGAGCAAGAAGAGCCGGTGGCCGCGGAATCCAGGTTGAAACCCAAGCCGATCTGTCCCCCCGGTGAATGGGGACCCTGGTCTCCCTGCTCAACCAGCGACGGTGACTGTGGGACCGGCTTCAGTACCAGGACAAGAGAGAGAGTCGACAGGAACCTGTTCTATGACGTAAGTATAAATTGCTTAAGAGCACGCAATCGTTAAGTAAGGGGCCTACCAGGGAGACACGGCTTTAGGAGTGCGCTACGCAACTTCCATATTATACTTTAATTAATATTATTAATACGCACTTTAAAAAGATTAAATGAAATAAAACAATATAAAAGGCCTGTTAAACAATACAAATGCACCTATTTACATCTATCATAAACTCCATCATTTAGTTTGAAGGTTCCATGTAGACAGGACCAACCTAGTTCTGAGAACATTGAATAATAGGTTTTCGAAACTCGTAGCTTATAATTATTAGAGCATTCATCTATTGTTCCAGTATCAAGATAATCCGCAAGCGCAACCGCTGAGCAGCAACTGTGAAGGTGATCAAGATGCTAAACTAATTGAATATCGAAACTGTTTTGTAGACTGTTATTAGAATGGACGCATAATAAACTATTTAGCTACAGGAATAGACGCGTATTTTATTTCTGTCCCTGGATTGACTAGATACTCTGGAAACAGGCTTAGGCCGAGGAGAGATCCTGTCCTCTCGTTTTTGCGCGAAAATAACCAGTTTTCAAGTTTCGCCGGCCGGCGGGCACGGGACGACAGCGGGGGCGAGCGGGCGGCGGGGGCTGCCGCTGTCAACATTGTTTGTGCTTGTCGAGTGTGAACATAGGCGCGGATCGCGCATGCTCCGCTCCGAGCGCAACGGCCCGCCTCGCGCGCGATCGCAACTTGTTGATTGTTCACTCACTTCACGCCAGTTTAGTCGCGAACGATGCGCTGGGTGGTCGCGTCCCGCGTTCGCATCGTTATCGCTCCGAACTTCGAAATTGTTTTACGAAAATATGTGAAGTTTCCAAATTCAAAATTGTGCAGAACTATAGTGCCGTACGTGATTAATTGTGACCGACACGTGTAGGACGTTAGAATTAAGTAGTTTTAAGTCATTGAAACTTAATAGGCTTACTCGTTTTACCTGCATGCCTCGTCCCACGTCTGAGCGGTTACCTACCTTATCGGATAAACGAACATTTTTCAAATGGATGTGCGTTTGAGTTCTGTGATAGTGTGCGTGTTATGTGTTATAAAACTTCGTGAGAGCATAGTAGGAGATTGTGACAAGTTTTTACTATAGTGACGTGCTGGGAGTAGTGATACGAAAAAGTTGAATTACCTCAACTCAAGAAACATGTTCGTGTGCAGAAGTGAGGGGGGCATCCTTGCCGCGTTGTTGCTCTATTCGCTAGCGGTGGCGTCGGCGCAATACACAAAAGGTAAAAACTGCTTTCTTACCTGTGCACACGCAGCCCTACGTTTGTCGTGGACTCGTGGTGCTTTGTTCTATTACCTTTTGTTCGCTTCTTGGAACGTCTTTAGAATTTTAAAAATAAGTTTTTAACATCTTTATAGCTGTCTAGTAATAGCAAGCAAGTCTACTATAGGCAAGTAGGTACGTAACGTGAGATCTTTTATTTATCATTGCATTTATTCTGCATTAATTTCTAAGAAGCAGTAACAGTGAAGTATTTCTTTCCGGTTTCTAAGTAAAAATAGTGACTAAGTCAAATGACGGGTTGTGTAGTGACTAGTGAGCAATTGATAATAACGGAATTTTACGATAAGAGCGCCGCACCTATCAATAATTCTCACTCAGACTTGATACAGGCAGGTACAATAAATAATAATAGCGTCGGAAACGTTCGAAATTATTCTTCTTGATAAGTTTGATAACAAATTAATTTTCAACCTCTTTGGTAGGTAGGTATTCAAGAGTTGGGCTCTAAACACGTGGTCGGTATGTATAACAGGTAATCGCGGCCATACCAACTGAATAAAATTATTATTATTATGCCTACCTATTTTATTTATGAATCCTTATTACTTTTTATATTAAAATCAGTTGAATATGAAAATTTGAAAACCTAACCGGTTTAGTTAAAGTAATAATTTCGTTGCTAAAACGTTAAAGATATGCTAATTTTAAATTTTTATCTATTTACATGATGTTTTCTTGGAGTGATTCTGACAATCGTAAATACTCAAGAAAGTATTTCCAAGGATTAAACTTAAGTGCCTATAGGTAGTTAGTTACTGATTGTTCGTTAAGTTATCATTCCCTAAATAAAATTGGTTGACGTAATATAATACCTTCACGATAATATTAATTGAAGGGCTCAAAAAATAACTTACTCAGAATAATAACTCCTAGCTAGCACTTCGGTTGGTACGGGATTTTTGATCAATGCATTCAGGTTTTATAACTGTCCACGACTCGTAAGCCGTATAATATGTACTTAGTAAGTACTTATGTCATATAAAAATGGTTATCGTAAATGTTGATAGCTTCACCTCATGTCATCAAAACGAAACTAACTGCATATGATAACAACTATACCTATAATTTCTTATCAGGTACGGTTAGCAGTAATAGACAGTCGTAGAATGTCAAATTACCAAAAATTCTCACAAATTATTAGCGTTTACCAAGGTTTCAGTAGAATAATATTGTCATTTTTTTTTCGTCCCATATTTTTGAACGCCCAGGACCACGTTGACCTTAAACTTGTTGTTTTAGGGTTTGTAACATACGTAGTATTGCATAAAAATAAGTATATGTCAAAGCCTTTTTTATCTAAAAGAAAGTGCTCATGTATTTTTGTCGCTGACTGTACCTACCTGCAATAAAAAATACAGTTCACTGCCTATTTCCCGCGTCTCCGCCAACATAAAGTTGCCTTTGAAAAAAAAACCTTCAATTCACTTTCGCGTTTTAGTGTGTAACGAACATTGATAGTTTTATTTTTAAGTATAAAGAGACGGCCACGTTTTATTGCATATTGATAACTAATTAATAAATATTTTTTTCTTTGCTCTCAACTGCATAAATAAGACTGACTTGCAATAGTGAAGTCAAGTGCCGCCCGTTAATCGGGTCATTCTCGACGTGTATTAAATTAGCTTATTTAATGCGGGCCTATAGAAATAGGGCAGCGGGCACTTAAAGGCCTGCTACTTCATTATATGTATGTAGGATCTTGATCTAAGGATACAAAAATACTTAAGTATTATGTTTTAAATTAAAAGCAAAGACATCGTGATTCGTGAAAAAGGTTGGATTATAAATTGCTATTGTCGTGTTGATCAGTGCTCAACTTCTCACTCATGACCTTTCTTTATGAAAATAATAACGTATGTCCATAGTGACACACATCCGTTATAGAAATAATACGTAGTTAAAAAAAAATCGTTGATAGAAATTTGACAGTTCGTTTTTTGAATAAAATGATATACATTTTGAATGAAATACATTTCCTTATACTCATAATTTATGTACTTTAGATAGACTCCTTTTGGCATAGTCGGATAAATAGTGCCAGTTGTATAACAGTTGTTGCTTTTTCATTCGACTCTTGGTCTCCGCTCTATCTGATTGGCGAGCTATGTTTGCTTGTTTGCGGTTTCTCTCAAGGACTGCAATAACTGACATCTTTATGTTTCCGACTAAATATGATACCCTAGTACCTGTGTACTTGCTGTTTTGTTTAAGTTGGATAACAGAAATAATATTATTATTTTAAACCTTCCATTACAAATTCACTTTCATTCTTAATTTATACTATTACAGCAAAATAAGTAATATTTTTTAAATCAGACCGTAATTGTCTTCCTATTAGGTTGTCAATATCAGACGCCATGTTGGAATTATACATAATTATCCTATAACGTTTTCTATTGTCATTAGTTTAAAAAAAAGATACGCTCCCATCTGTGAAAATATTTTTTTATACGCTGTAACAGTTTTGAGACGAAAGTGTTTTATTTTATCCTTTCAAAGTATCGAGAAAATTCAAAATTAAAGATTCATTAGCAGTATCTTGCTTCGTAACTTAGAAGGTACTTAAAAGCCATTTATTTAGCCTTAGTATTCTCAGTTATTTAAATGACTTGTTAACCCTATAATTTGTGACAAGGAGTCTGTTGAGTAGAGGTTAGCTATTAGTTAAGAATTTAAGATGTTCGATAGTCTGCCTCGGTGAAAGGTAATCGTGACCAGTCTAGTGTATTGTTAGCTTGAATTAGGATATGAAAGTCTTCATACAATGTCTAGCCGCATTGGTCTAAAAAGGTTTTATACATGTATCCTGTCAGTCACATTCGCTCGCAGATGATTCAAGACAAATGCAAGTTTTTGGCTAAAATCCGGACTTGAAGACTTCTACTAATAAATGAAACGGCTTCATAATGTGCAAAGTTGCAAATTTTTCGTGTGTTTGCAATTTATATTTACTCGTATTTCAGTGACCGGCGATGATGTAACATTGCGCAATATATAAGTGATACCCGGACATTTAAATGTACGATAGCAAAATTAAAATTATTATCCTCGTACCAATAAGAATATTGTCAATTGCTTTTGTTTTGCTGTGACCAGATACGTAATAACGCTGCAGCCCGTAGGGTTTCCTTTCAAGTAACGAAGTCACCTTCAACCCCGCATTCAGCAAATAAACTAAGCTTGGGTCTTATTACCGAAATATGCCAAACCTCATTGTTCTCAAATCATTTTATCCCAACAATTATTTTAATTGCCGTTAATACAAAAGGGTATGGACGATTTAAGCAAGGAATTTATATTAAGCGTCTTTAAAATTAACAGTCATAAAGATAAATTGGTATTTAAAATACGGAAGCCATATTTATTTATCATACTTTCAAAGTTATTAACGGTATCCTTAAGTACTGAGCTTTAATGTATTGTTCAACCAAAAATAAATATAGATGAATTGAGGTAAGTTTAACATGGCAACAGAGCGTAAAATATCAAAAATGTCGTCTACTCGAGAAAAGTCATACACAAATACAATTCAATCTGTAAGAATATAACCATAAATAAATCAAATCATTTCTGTCTACTTGGAAGGCTAGCAGAAACAAAAACTGCAAGTATAGCAACTATCTTCCAAGTCCCATACTTAAAGGAATAGAAGTATTACGAAGCGTGGTTATGACCAAGTAGGTGAATCCTAGCTACTTATTATGTAGTATGCTTAAGCACGGAGTTACTAAAGCCATACGGAGAACAATGGCCGGGTCTCGGTCTCAGCGGACTATGCAAAACCCACGACTCGTTCCAAGTATCAACCGAACCTTTCAGAAAACCGGTATAACAAACTCACGCCGAGAACTGCTTATTCCACGTTCCATATTTGAATTCAAATTTTGTTCACCTAATACTTTTATTGGCTGTATAGAGTAGGAGCTTAAGAAGAAATAAAATACAGATTAAATTTATTTTGTATTTCAACTTTGGAACTCTATTTGTGTAGCAACAAGGTTTCATTCAACATCAACAACAAAATATGAACAACAAAGGTATTTGTTTGTGTAACTAATTATGAATTTACCTGTATTCATAATTATTACGGACTCGGTAATATTTAAAAGTTCGCTTCGTAAGCCTGGCTCAGTCATGTATGACCCTCTGTGTAACACGAGCGTCCCACAAATAATAATTTCCTGTCCCTCACACAATAAGCCATTCATTAGCCTTAATTTATGCTCCTTGCTCTCACCTCAACCACTGACAATTTCTATAACATAAGGCGTGTTTTCTGCATGACACGCAACGTATAACCGGTTTGCTTGAAGTAATTTGAAGTGGTTTTGAATAAAAGTGGTAATGTATGTTGAAGTTTACGAGGCTCGCGTTAGTCGGCCGGTGGGACTGTAGTATGGCTTCTGTGACATGGCTGCCTATCCGATGACGTCACCATGCAACCGGACCACTCAATGGCCGTGGTATGCATGCTGTTATTCACGGCTGACCTTTTTTATGAAAGGTAACAGTGAGCTGTACGATATGTATTTATTATTGTCGAGTTATATTCTTGCATTGTGTTGTATTCGTTCAGGCTTGAAGCCTTATGAAAGGGACTGAAGGCTTTGGTTCCAACTTCAAAGGCAAACAATGTGAGTGGATTAAGAGTAGCTACGACAAGTCCATATAGGTCAAAAAACAATAAATATATTGTTTAAATCTACTTGAACTTTCAAAACATCCTATTTCAGACTAATTATTTTCCATTTAGTTCCTAATAAAAACATCGCAAATTATTTACTTTAGTTAAAAAAAGCTGTAATAAAGGTAAACGAAAAACCACATGTAGGAACAGTAATTTTTCGCTAACCACCCGTCAAGGAATTAAAAATTATTTTTGACTTGAAATAAAACAATCATTAACATTATCAACCCATTTTAGTCAATAAACTTAAACAATAAAATTACTGTCCAATCGTAATTAATATTACTTTCCAATTTAGGTTAATGGAGTTATTTTAAATCCAAGTTCGTTATATCTTGATATTCATTTGTTTTCTAAATCGTGTGAAAAGAAAGGCAGAAGTTTCTCATGACGATCAAATTTTTTGTAGTCAAGTGACACAATAATTAGAAGAAAACCGTCATATTCTCATCCGTAAACCGTAATCTGTAGCATTTTATCCGAGCATTAAAATATATTTATATAGCCACTTAACACAACTTTAAAAGTACAGGTATTTTCACAGGTTTTTAATGAAAAACAAATCATAAAACACTACGGAAAAAAACATAGATCAATCATTTGGAATCGGTCGATAGCTTATTTACTATCAACCCCACATAGATAGTAGCGACTAGTCGAAAACAACGCCCTTAACTCAAAGGCATAAGGTTGATTATCGAAATTCCTGTTACCGTTTACGCGAAAACGCATAGATCAAACATTTCAATCAGAATCGGTCGATAACTTATGTACATTCGACCCCACATATAGCAACAGAATATTAAAAAGCGCCTTAATTTCTAAGCCATTAGGTTGATTTTCGAAATACGCATGGTGCACTGTACACGGCCTCTGTACGTTATCATTGATAAGGTAAACGTTTGACCCGATTGGAGTAACACTACTCTTGTTACGCGATAATCGTCACGCAAAATACACAGATTGCAAATATGGAGTAATAACCTCATTATCATAATAGGGATGACGACAATTTTTTTCGCAGTGTCCGTCTTGTAGTTTTTTGTATAATAATGGATACGTATTTTTTAATTTGTCCCGCAAATATAAATTGACCAAATTACAGTGAATGAAACTTACGCGTGTCGTCACGATTGTGTATAAATTTTACCATATCGTTCCGTCACAAGCCCCCTCTCTTTAACTTTAAAACAGTTAATCTTTGTCAATTCTAGTTTTTCTGGAAAAGGAAAAAATTCGTGTCTAATACTTTTCAATTATCTAAATGAGGGACTATTGAGATTTTTTCTTTTTATACCCAGTCGTCATCGCTATTGTCCTAGCCTATACCAAATTAAGAAAAAAAAATTCTGCCGTATGAGTGGAGTTAAGCGTAAAGAGGTTATGAACATGCAAATGCACTCACAAAGTTTAGCCTTTATACCATAAGTGACGTTTTGTGTTGTGTATTATCATAAATACCCCACTGCTGGGCAAATGCTTCTCCGTTTTTTCCACTCTTTCATGAGTGACTAGTTCAGTAAGAATTCCGGTCATTCACCGCTTGAGTGTAATTTTTGTTTAATTAATTTTGCAATAATGTACGTGCCAATTAATTCCTTAAATTCTTACTGAAAAGCTTTTATCGTGCTTTCTTTTCTTTTAGGCTGACTTGGTTGAAAGTATTTACTTAATTACGATATTTATTATTACAGTTTTCAAATTAATTATTATTACGTGACCTATCAATACTTTAAAATTCAGTTAAAAAATAAACTCACAAATAAACTCGACTTTCTCCACGAAACAAACAATAATACCTTACGCATAAAATCAACGCGTTCATTTTAATTAAGTGAGTACATTTACATATTTTACATATTATTATAACGCAAAAGAAACTGTCAGTTCGGTACCTACAGACTAACACTGTTCGAAACCCCTTAACTGATTGTAGTAAAATTTGTTTCAGTATAATAAGCTTTAGCACCAACGCAAAAAGAGTTGATATGTTTGACTGCTGTGTGTATTTGACTGTGGCGCTGTACCTCTTCAACAGATGAACCGATTTGGATGCGGTTTCTTATATTTACCTTGTAAATAAATACTTTTTTATGTTTGTCCAACATATTGTAAGTATGTTGACCTCACTTGTCGATAGGTATATCGTTCCTATGTCTTAAAATATCTTATAACGCTCAGTAGTCGCAATAAAACGTATAAGTATAGGTATAAGGATAATGTGTTAATGAATAAGTCTCATTACAACAGTGTTACAACATTATTTCCTCAAAACAGACTTAACATAACTAATGAATGACTTATTAAGTGAATGAGAACAAGCAGTCATTTAGCTAACTCGAATAGCGGCTTCAGCGTCAAAGCAATTATTATTATGGGCGAAATATTAACATGTAATAATTATTATTGGATTTTTTTCAATATACTCCAGGCTGTATACAAATTATGTTTTAAGGGTAAAATAAAGGCCAAAACCAAAAAATGTCAAACTTTTGTCAAATTTTTGAGCGCCCTCTTTGAAGACTAGGCTGTGGTGTAACTTGACTAAAGTACTTGATCTTCATCATCGACCTAGCCTATTTAATTTTTTCGACTGTGTTGGGTTCTGCTTCCAGCCAGTGCTACTTAGTACCAGTGTTTTAAAAGGAGCGACTGCCTATCTGACCTCCCCAACCCACCTGGACAACACCATACACCTTGGTTAGACTGGTTGTCAGACTTTCAAGCCTCTGACTATATGAAACGACTGTCAAAGATGTAGGAATAACAGCCGGGGCTTACAATTTAATGTGCCTTCTGAAACACAGAAGTAACACGGATTAAATGTAGGAATTGTCAAAATCCTAGACACTTTTCCAACAGAAACCTCTAATATAAAGTTCTTAAAAAGTTATTACTATCTGATAGTTGCGGACTTTATTTTCATTCGCTTATCGTTGTTTCGTGAACTAAAAATATACTCGGAAGGTAATTCGATCATGCCTGTCTAGAAAGTATACTGTGAGATAAGTATCTAATGGAATTCCAATGTTCTGCCGAGTTGACACGACGCGCGACGCCCGGTGAGGTTGACATCTTTATATTATAGTTTTAACTGGCTTCTGTTATAATAGGGATGATGACTTTGTATCAAAATTGAAAACCGTCAGATGGATTATCAGAAAGATATTAGAAACGGACTGGAAGGCGAGAGATATCTCAAGTAAAATATTAATTGCTCTCGCATTGCCGAACAGTCTTTTACAAACAAAAAGTAAAATAAACGTATGGTACAATTAAGTCAAGCCAAAAAAAATCGTTGATATGTTTGGAATTTTGTATACGACTTTCCTTATTACAACGTTTCCTAATTTTGACCAACTTTTCCTCAAAAAAGTTTCTAAAGTGTAATATGTGTATTACGCTTTAGAATCTCTTTAGAAGTCAAATTAATTCCATCAATAAGATAAACAGTTAAGGATAAATCTGTCACCAAAAGACAGACAGTCTGTCGGTCTCAATATACCAAGCTAACTGACAATCTAAACAGTTAACCAAGTCTAAAACCGCTTTGTATTTACTGCTTAATTACACCCAGACGTAATTGGAATTCTAAGGGTACACAAATTCTAGTAAAGAGCACAACAAATTTAAATGTCCGAAGGCTATTTGGCCATTTGTACTTTGTAGCAAACGCTGACTGTTAATCTTTCCGTTTCGTAAAACTGAGATAGTGCTAAGTTATTGGCGACGGGAGAGCAAATAATACGTTCACATGCAGAAATAAATTGTCCTTTGTTTTTGCTTATCTTAAGGACAAGTGATTGGGTGTGACAGCATTGTATGATATTGTAACTACTTAAGGAAATAATATAGGTAAAATAGTATTCATACTTCAAACTGTATGAAACGAAATTTAGTCATTGGAAGGCGTATAATCATTCGCCTTAATACGGTTCTGTACTCGAATATAAATGGCTTGTAATTTCAACAAACTGAAGAAAACATTCCACCCACCTCAAAAACAACTATGACGATAAGTCTTTGTTTCTTCTCCTGACTCACCCACTTACTCATGAACTAATAAGAAACTTTCTCGGCCACTCGAAATTTTTGCCGTACAAAGACGACATCATTTTTTTTGTGAAAGTCAAGCACGATTGACTTTATAGTGTAATTTATCTCCACTTGACTAAATCCATGGCGTATTACGATGCAAAAAAGTCTATTGTCCACAAATCGTTGTATACGGGCCCTTAGGATACTCTACCCGTCCTCAACCGTCCTTTTCATCCATAACTCTCAGCGTTTATCGCCAATCGTCGCAAGAATATCCATTTACACCGCTATGTTGAAACTAAGAAGATATAATCTTCAATATTTAGTTTCTTTAAGCAGCTGCACAACCTATCGCTTTTAAAAATGCTTGAAATTATATTGTAATGAGTTTCCATTACTTGAAGTAGGCCATTACGTTTTACTAGCTTGCTGAGGGGAAAACAGCGTGTATAAGTTGGGTTAGTGAGACTACCTGTGGCTTCTACCTCATGTTACCAGATAATCGAGAAAATGGATATGTTC
Organism: Trichoplusia ni; assembly: GCF_003590095.1. NCBI lineage: Eukaryota > Metazoa > Arthropoda > Insecta > Lepidoptera > Noctuidae > Trichoplusia > Trichoplusia ni. The sequence goes on along the minus strand of NC_039489.1, from coordinate 2,557,276 downwards.
TGGAGATTATTGGATGTGAAACTACCGTCAATATATTGATATGAGAACTGCCATCTTGGATAAACGTTTCTAGTGACTTGACAGGATTTCTCTGCGATATGGTGGCGTTTTCTTGTATACCGCAAATATTGTATTTGGAATAATGTTGACGTTTGCTGTTAATGCAAAAGAATTTGTTTCGACCATGATTGTTGTAATTATAATTAATCGTATTGAATCCTACCCTATCAGATTATGTTTGTATCAAAGTTTTAGAGCATTGGATTAGCAATCAAAAGTAAATTCTTAAGTTCTTAAGCGTTACTCCACTCATTTAACTTGTCCAAAGAAATCGGGTCGATAAATTTTAATCATAAACCAGAATTTTCCTAAAACAACAGCTCATATTTGACTGAACTGGACACACGTGATCTTTATTGTAAAAAAACATGTTATTGATAAAACAAATACAGCGTCCATTCAATTCCCTTAATAGTTGTAATTATAGGGAAACATCCTATTGACCTAGAACATCCTCAATATCAGCTGAACAGTTTAATTAAGCGGCGGATACCACAATGGATACCTATTAGTACAGCACTATGTTCCTCAAGGGTGTACTCCGAGGCTATATAGGAGCAATCGTCTGGCCGAAACCTCCCCGATTATCGCCGAACACCTACCCAAAAGAAATTTCCAGGAAATGTTTCGTTAAGTAATGAAAATTTTCTGATTCTCGAATCCTAAAAATAAACCCCCTACGTTAAGAACATTGCCCGACTAGGAAATATTTGGATAATATACGAAAGCTACTTAAAAAAGGGGCTATTTCTTCGATTGATACGTTCAAAATAGTTCTTTGTGCTTCCAGCCCGATTGAAAATCGATGTCAGACAGGATTTAAATAAAGCACTAAAAGGCGTTGCCAACTCTAGTCTAAATAAAGTAAAATAAAGGTAAACGAATCAACACCCTTCCTTTATTGACGTGAACTAATTTCTAGAACAAACACTTAGTTCAAACGAGAACTACTGTACCTAAGAGTACAGTCTATCTCACTGAATAGTGACATTGATGTCGCTTTTATTTCGAAGTATTAAGGTTCCATTTTGAGCGCGGCGACAGCTGCGTTGAGTGTACAACCTACTTTTTCTAGGGTACACGTGCAACTGAATACAGGCGTGATACAGCTAGTGGGTTTTCGTGTTGGATTGCAAAAACGCAATGGTGGTCTCACTTAGAATGCGTGGAAAATGCCAAGGAATTGTAATAAAGAATGCAAGTTTGCGAATTCTAATTTGTGGAGATGTTACTTTAGTTCAATCTCTCCACAACAGGACCGTTATATTATGCCAATGAAACATGATATTATTATTGTTTTGTCAAATGAGGTCGACATAGATACATAAATGCAAGCTGCGCAGCCAAGCAATAAATGAAGTCAGCAAAATTACAATCTGCTTCCTAAGAGCTTACAATAAACAGTAATTAATCGTGGCAGATACAACAATAGATCCCTATTAAACGAACATCGGCCGTATTCGCCCCCTGGGTATAGTTCCACAAAGCCACGTCGCTCTCTTTAAAAATAAACCCCACCGATTACAGGACACCCTTCAGTGACAGAATTTTAATTGATTTTCGAGGTGATTCCATTGTTAGTCCAAGTTTGAGGATGTTTCCTCGAAAATAATCTGGAAAGTTAGTAAGAATTCCGACTTATTGACTGAATGTTGTACTTCAGTTTTTATAATTTGCCTTCTTTAATAAAAGTATCTTTAAAGTTTTCTTTATGTCAACAACTTGGATTAAGCGCTTACTTAAAAGAAGAAGTCTTCCATTTCGTGTTAGCTTCCATTGAAACTAGTTTTCGATCGCTTCCGATTGCTTTTCGTTCTCACAATGGAAACTTAATACGGAACTGTGTGGATCCCAGCAAAGAATAGGTTACATCTTGTTCTTTAAAAGCTGTAAGGTCATGACGACCTTTAATATTTCAATTTGATACTTCAAAATGAGGTATGACGAAAAAATATATCATTACAAACTTCTGTTTGTTGCGTTTTTAGAAATTTCTTTATGCCAGACATTTATGGAGAATAAGATTAAAATAGTAACGGTTTATGTTTATGTAGAAATGTCAAAGGAATGTAAAATGCAAGATTGATGACTGTATGCACCCACGATGTAGTAAAAATCTTTGCGTGGGGTAACGCTTTAAAACTACTATTAAGGAAAGCTGCTGATGTATCGTCATTTAGCAATCAATTTTATTGAATATCTTATATTTTTTTCTTTTGAAATTTTATACCTTTTTCCATATATGACTTGTATAAATTCTTGGTAATTGAGAGCTTTATGGGTGATGCGCATTGTCATGGCCCAGGTCAATAGCTACGTACTGACCAAGCCAAGCGACGAGTGAAGCGAAATTGTTCACGGTGATAACGAGCTATGTAAAATGAAGTACGTTTCGCGGCAAGCAGCCATTAGCCCTAGAACCCAGCACCGGCGCATGATTGCTCATTGTTGTACCAATCACAATGGCCAATCAATGTTCATTCGTGTTCACGGGATATTTTTGTGGCTTACAATATAACATCACGCCATAGCCATCACACTTAAGGTGAGCGGTTCCGTCAGTACCCGCAATTGAACAGAACTGTTCTTGAAGGAAGGTAGTTTGATTTTTATGGTGAGTCTTTTGTGAAAATGCATCGTCGTCCGTCGAGTAGGTACATCGACACCGAGTAAATTGTTAGATTTAATTTCCGCTGATGTAATTATTTGATTTTTAATTTTAACAGGAACTCTTGTGAATTTTAGTAGACTTAATTGATAGGTCGAAAAACTAATAAACATAAAGCAGAGAACCGAAAACGATACTATTTCTTAAAGTAAAACCCCCGAACGCCGAGAACATTAATTTAATTAGCCGAAAACGTTCCTAAGGTTCTAAAATATAGCATATTTAACACCAACGAAATGGATATTTTGAAAGGTCCACCGTTAATTTTAATAGCAAAGACTTGGTGTATTCAGGCCACGGTATCATCGGGAATTCTTGGACCGTTCCTTTATACGGATATTTCACCCCATCCCCATAAATGGCACCATTAAAAAGCTAAGACCGGAGAGGAAACGGAGCTACTTAAATATACTTTGCACGACTGCTCAAATTGATATAAAATACTTCATATTTTGATATCTGCCTCAATGCGGATAGTCGCCCAGCTAATGAAATGTTTTATTAGCTCCATATTTTATTACGAACCGAGGAAATAATTATGACTTTCTTTCTAGAAAAAAGTGTTTTATTTGGTGGCTTGAATTTGATTAATACTGAGTCGTCCACGTAATCAAACTTTTCGACTAGTTTATCAGTTTTATGGTCAAGATTTTATTAATATTTTACACTTCAGCAACAATTTTATCCTTGAACAGAATTTGTTGTCTTTGATGGAATTATAAAATATTTCTGAAAACTTAAATTAAAAAATAATATGATACTTCGAATAAATAATCTATACTTTTCATTGAGTTGTTTGACACGCCAACCTCAGGAACAACTGATCCGGTTTAGGTGATTTTATCCATCAGGCATTGATTAAAATTACCAGATCAGTAATTAAATATACATAACAAAAACGTGGAAAATGTTTCTTTTAATAAAAAACTGGTAGTCAGATTTTAAAATCCCTAATTTATCTTCATAACCACGTTTACTTCGTCGCGGGCAATACTTAGTTTATAATACATTCTTGAGTCCATTATAGGAAAGTCTTCGTGAATTATCTGGTACTAGCTGTGGTCATTCCGCCGTCGATCGTGACTGGAAGGCCAAGAAGCCCTCTCAATGTATGAGATTTTTCCTATACCGTTTCTCTCTTAGGGTATTATGTAAATGGAAAAGTATTATAATGGTTCTTGGTATTTATAGGGTAGGGAATTAAATGGTATTTTCGAAGAATAAATCTGTTTTTGATGAGACGACCGTTATAATATATACTTTGGTTCTGAGTATCATTCTAGTGAGCAATGAAAATAGAGGCAACAGTGAAACCAATGTAAAAAAAAAATAGGATGAATGTACTTTCCTCAGTGTAGTGTATTCCTGGCAAACTGAGTCAAATACTTAATTAAGTAAAACAAAATATTGATACAAGTCTTCCATGTTGTAGAAGTTACGCGTTTCTTAAGATTACTTTAAAATATTCGTAACTTTTGTTTCACGCTTCGATTCCTCAAGACGGCAAGACGTTACGAGGTATTATGCTGATCCAACATTAATATTCTTTAGAAAAACCAGCCAGCATGCAGATTATAATGGAAAATAAAACTTGAAGTTTATTTATATTTATATGCCATTTACGTAAGTATGAGTGTGATATTCTCTTTATTTAAACAGAAGGTTAATGGCATCTGAGAACACAAATAAATGTCAACCAGAATTCAAGTGAACCGCGGCCATTTTGAAAAATATTGGATGTCTTAATTTCTGGCGCTTTCAAAGTAATTTACGGCAATTCGTCTTCGCATTTCGCTGGTCCATTAGCGATGTCATTTTTCCCAACTTGTGGTCTGTCGTTGAAATATAAATCAATAAATTTAATGTTTGCCTCAACATTTATCACAATTACCTCAAAGATTTGTGTCCTTCGGGAGCATTTGAGTCTGTCATTTGTTTAGACAGTTCAGTGTTTTTGTTGAAATTGACCTGTTTATTTTTTGTTAATAGACTCAATCCTGATTGCCAGTTAGATAAAGTGCTTTCAGGTTTATTGTTTTGAACCTCATATTTTCTACTTATTTGAAAATGTAGTGCTAAATAAAACTTGTCCGTAAAGTGCCGCAGGATAATACGTTGAGCGTCATCTTGTCACAGTGTTACAAGTATTTCTTGTGCATTAAGCAAACATGCAGGCATTCGTCCAGTCGTTTGTAAAGGTATGTTTTTCAACACGTTCCGCGCGGCTCTGACACGTGTTGCCATGAAACTGTGACATGTTATGAAAGTGGAATATCTCTCCGTCCCGCAGGGTTGCCCCCACATCGTTTCCCGCTGTGTCGCAAGCTTTCCTGCTTCTGACAACCCTGTTCATAACAGTCTCGTTTTGTTATTCCGTTCATACGGGCAGTTACGAATTTTAATACGCTAACTGTTATTGTTGTAGAAATTGTGGATTTATTATTAATTAATGTTATTATATTCTCTTTAATCCCGAAATTGCTTTGTCAAGTTCAGATACGATTAGGTTATGTTAATTGTTCTGAAGTTGGCGTGGCTTTTAAGTATTTTCGTTTCGGTTATAAATAGTTGCGGAAGGAATTTTATATTAAAATTATACATAAAACACATCAGATTTGTACCTTATTAGAAACTCTAACAAAACAAATGTATAATAATAGAAACACATCTGTTCGGAAACATATCCTGACTATAGTCTAGTTTTAGATTCAAACCTAGTTTTAGACGTGTAATATACTCGTAGCAGAACTAATAAAACTTCTAGTGCTGTGAATCATATATTTAAGTCAAGGTTCACCGCGTGACAGCCCTGTCGTTCCCATTGTATTGTTATTAAATTCTGTCAGCAAGTTTAAAGACTGTTCATAGTATTATTACACTGTTAGGGTTGTGAATATTGTGTTTTTATTGTAATAACTGGTATTTCATTTCCTATACTGCAGTTTGTCGGTCTTGGGAGAATTTTGTCTTATTTAAATAATGAGAATTTCTCGGTACGAAAAAAGTCATGACTTTTTTAAATTGGACACATTTTTTTACAGCCATTACCAGGATAGTTTAAGTACTGTTAAAATAGTAAGAAGTATATTTTATTAATTTCTCGATATAAAAATGTAAAAGCACTGTAAAAATATTTGAAATACCTACTGAGGACGCATCCAGCTAGTTCTTATAGATCGGTTATTTCTTACATCCTTGTTCTATTCAACCCACTTTAGTACACAAAGTAAATAACCATAACATCTAAATATAATTAGTTATCGATAGTTGTTTGTTTATCAGCCGCGAGACGTCACTCGTCAAGTGTTTCGTAGTTGTAATATAATCAAGACAAAGCAACTGGCTTCGAGATTGTCGATACGTACTCAATAGTCAAGTCCAATTCCTTGAATATTATCGCGCTTGCAGAAATGGATAGGGTCGGCAGATATGTTTGGAATGTTTGCATATTTCTTTCATACTTCATTTTTTTTTAGCTATCCTAATCTATTTTTCTGTATGTGAAAAGAAGCCTGTGCCTTTTGGGAAGTTACTGGTAATAATAATTTCATAAAGTATCTCATGTCATACAAGTTAAGGTAAAAAATATTTTACATTTTTCCATTTAATAATAAAATAACTCAAATATCATCGAACATTATACGAACAATTACAACACTCTTCAAGATTAGCAACAAACTTCTTAGTCCGGACTGAGCAAGGAATTCTATTAAACTCGTCTTGACAAACTTCTGAGGCATCTTAACAACTTCCATCCAACGGCTACTTAGTGAAAGACACTTTATTGCCTCACTCTTTACTCGCATACTTAACTCAACTCCACTCTACATACATATTGGGCTTAGACTCGTAATCCGGTTTGCAATTATAATTTCATACCTCCAATTCAAGAACAAAGAACCAAACAACAAAAGCAAATAAAATAATACTATATAAAGCATGTTCCCCTTTGAAGTTCAGCATACAAAGAGCGAATACCGAACGGAACTAGTTCACTGGACCTAGTTACTGCTGACCTGAGTTTTTACCGGCATTCAAAGCGATATGCGTCCAAAAGGAATCTCTTAACGCGATCACAGGAAATAAAGCAACAACTGCGATTCGAATACGATACAAAAGTAATGGCGCAGAGGTCCCGAGGTCCGGCCGCGAATTCTGCAAGTTTGTAGTTCTCGAGGTGAGTCACCGCCGAACAACTTTTCGCTTTTATTACCTCCCAGCCACGCTCGAAACCTTAAAAGTAACTTACATTAACTCTAATGTACGTATAACATTCACCCTTGTTTGGACTCGCCTCGACAACTCGGTTCACTGTATTTCAATATGGTGTTTCAAAGAAATTGTAATGTGAAATTTGTACGTCTGAGTTTATCGAGCAAATCTAGGGAAGTATCGTGAGTCACGGCGCTAGTCGCTACATAATAGGCACTAGTTCCCAAAACAACGATACTTGTTGTTTATAGCGTATAATAAAACCATTACGCCACGTGATGCAGCGTTAATATACTTTGCCGAGACTGTTATGTCCTAAGAAAATAAAGTCAAACTAAACAACATTAAGTCGTTAAGACCCAATTTCTACACGAGACATTCTCTATTTTTACCTCTTACGGCTGTAACCTCTTATTTCAGTATGAAGAAACAAAGCCGTGCATGTCTGGGGCACCATAAAACGAACTTAAATAATCGGGCGAGTGTATCATTACTAGCAGTTCCTTCCAAGTTAGGGGTTGTCTGGCCCTTGAAAGTGTTGGCCAATCAGAATGCGCCGGCCGGCAGAAAGCCACCTGCCGATGCCGGCGCGTCAACAAAAACTGACGGAGCGCTTTCGTGTTTAGTTCCTTTTTTAAATAATTTCTTCAAAGTGTACGACTGGCAGAATGTTGGGGTAATGGACTTCAGAATCGCTTGAAATAAATTGTTTACACAGCACTTACGTTTGTTCGTGTTCATTTTACACAATTTCTGAATTAAAAATTATGTTGATTCAAGCAAGGTACTCGCCCTTATTATGAGCACAATTTCCTCGTATCAAGATTACTTTAATCGCTTCGTTTCGAGGCAACGAGAAAAACAACAGGCAGGTTAACTAGTGTCATTGGGATTGGAGGCATGTATCCACTTTACCATACAATACGTCCAGCGGATAGCGACAATTTGTCCAATGGTAATAACCAGACACTCACGCAAAGGATGCATCAAAACACGCAACGCATTACAACATTAACAACTGTCATTCTGTACGCTGACGTAGTGATGTGACCAATTTTAAACACGACATTTAATCGACACTCACAATATTTATTTTGATTGACAAATATTGTATTTCGTTTGTATACAGTGTGATATGGAAATAATAACAGTGCTTTATAGTTTTCCAATTCTACGATATACATATAAACTACCCAGTTATTATTCCTTTGAAACAGCACATTGTGGTAAATAAAAAAGTTTATTTGAAAGAGAAATTGTGATTCATATCTCGAGTAATTTAGCTGTAGTGTATTAGAAAAAAAAAGTCTTTTTCAATCGCAATTTCACCCACATAATACTCTTATTACTTTTCTTTATAGAGAGTTGGTTTTTGTTTTGTTGGTCCCGGGTTTCGTGAATGTCATTTGAATCGGTATTTTGTAATGCGGTGTTCATCGTTCTGTGAGAATATGTTCTGGCGATAATTTTATCTGTGCTTTTAAACTTTTAATGGCGGTTGTGCTCCGGGCGTACATTAAAAGCGTGTACATAAATTTTTGAATATCGAACTATAAAAAAGCGAAGACAAGTTTTAACAACACTCCTTTTTAAATTTCGAACTATTTAAAAATAATTTGATTTATTTTGATCGCCTATACGAGATGCATTTTGTGCCAGAATTAAAGTTGAATCGTTTCTCGTTTTGTATTTAAACTTTTTATTTAAGTAGTTATTTGTTATCTGTTTACTTGGCCTCGATACAATTACAGTAATTTATAGAAGAACATTTATAGGTGCCCCTTGAAAATTTACACAGACTAAAGATAATGATAACATTGTTGATAAGAGCGAAATTACACAATAATTTGTTACTAATTTCGGCCCTTGGAAACTCGTTACTTATCTAAACAATGGATAGTATAAAGTTGTTGAATAACTTAGTTTATAACTTAAGTTTCTTGATAAAGTTGAGACTAATTTTAGGGTATTTTTGGGTAATGTTTCTGGCAATAAGTCATTACAAAGGACAATATTTGTTTTATTATATAAATGGAGCAAATATTTATAAAAACAAAGCGAATAGTAACTTCATTATGAGTCATACGAAAAATATTCGCTATAGTATCTTCCTATTGATCACTTAGTTGAATAAACACGGAACAACCATTTATTGTTATATTCATGACTCATGTCATAAAATAATATAATTGCGAAACCTCTCAATCTGCCTACACACAATATACATCTGTATGGTAATACGAATAAGGCATAGAATTGCCTTTTTTTGTCTAAAACACACTACATGTGAAAAAACCCACAAAGCGAAACCCACCTGTGGTATAAATTATGTTAAACAATTGTGTGATCACATAATTTCTCATAGTACTACAATAATGAAATAAACACAAGAAAAAGCAAATAAAGTTCTCATCGATACAGAAAACTGAGAACGGTTATTGCCAGCCAGTTAAAATTAATGAAACGCCCTTTTAATTACAACTATGACGTCTTACGAAGTTCATTTTGACGATCTTTATCGTGAGGCCAACGAACTAACGGATTACCGCAATTAAAAAAAATAACCAAAATATACCTGTCAGAAATTAATTTCAACAAAAATATGCTCTTACGTTCTAATTTTAAACTGAAAAGCTTCATTCATGAATGAATGCACGGAACGAGAATGGTTTCAAATTTTAAGGAATTCTCGTACGGCCGTCACGAATTAACACTAATGAGTCATGTCATTCGTTCGTTGTCTGAGTAGCTCTTAATTACTGGTTGCGGCCAGCTAACGACATATTTAGATAAATAAAAACCATTGGGGCACGTAATGTATTATTAACAATGTTAGTACTCGCAGCTAATTAATTGCGGCGTTAATTATGCGAATGAAAGGCAGAGTATTGGGTTCTGTTCACGCCTTAAGAACGGGACATTTTCATCACGTAAGAAAACATGTAACTAATCATAATTTATGAAGTGTACCGGGAACTAAATTCATACAAATATTTACTGATTAAATTGATCGCGTACACGCTCGAGCACAAAGTCTGCGAAAATATCATTCACCTTGGTCGACCTACTTCATTTTCGGTGTAAAGGTATCATGTTTTTGTAATATCAATTTACAGCCATAAATAAAGCGCGAAATTATTTGTCTGCCTCAATGTTTTACAAAAAAAAAAGTAAATTAAAACCTTTCCGGTATCGGAAAGACGATGTCATTGAGTTTCCGCCGCTTGTTCCATAATTAATTTAAAACGTCGTTTAAAATCTGGCGGTAAAAATAATTTATTTCGGCGCGAAAATAAATGGACGTAGTTTTTATTTAATGCTTCGGAATGCATTAAGCTGTTTTCGGATTCAGATCTATACTATACTTTTTAGTTACATTTGAATGTCCGTGTTTGCTATCTGAACGATTTCAGCGTTTTAAATTATTCCGATCGAGTATTGGGGAATGCTGAATTGTTGCTTATTGCAAACGTTTACGTTTTACGACATTTGGTTTAATACAAGATGCGTCATACACGGAACTGCGAGATACTGTGATTCAAGCTCTCGGAAAAAATGTTCTGAATTTTTCTGCGAAATAAGAATGAATAGCGAATCATTTGGTGATAAAAAGTGTAAATAAAATAGTTTGGGTTCAATATCTCGGTACGGCCTCTTCTTACCTTATCTAAAAAGATAACTAACTGTTCGCTAAATAAATATGGAAGCTGTTTCAAACTACATACCTGATAAACATATGTAAACATAACCTCTTAAATAAGTCAAATTCGGAAACGTCACGTTGCGTCATAAAAATGTCAATGAGAACGGCTTAGACAGTCGTCTCAATTAATAACAATTATGTTAGATGGTCTAGGCAACTGTGAGATGACCAATGATTGAGGACACGATACATGCGTCATTCAATAGAAGTGCCGCTATACCGTATTAGGGCCATGGCTTACCATACTCACTAATACCAACACATCACTAACCCATTTGAACTTAACGTTTGAACGAACTGTCAAACTTGTCAAATCATCTGTCATTTTCGAAAATCGAACGTTCGTGTAACGCATCGGAATATTCAAAATACTTTGTTACAAAAAACTTGGGAGGTGTAATCGGAACGGTAAAGTAGCCGTGTTGGTCCCGGCGACTAAAACCGATAAAACCGGTTTTAGCCAGAAAGTGGAGCGTTGCCCTCATTCTGTTGAAGTGTGGTTACGTTTGATTTCTTGCCGAGTTTGTTGTGTTCATTGGTTGATTGAAATACTGTTATAATCGATCTTGATGTACGTAAACGTGTATGTTAATTAATGCAATTCATCACGATGGATGCCTATTACGTTGAGATTCTGTATACAAAGATTATTTATAAAGAAACTAATATTAGCATCTAAGAATGATTATAAATCTCTGCGTTTGTAAAATGTGTGTGAACCAATGGAAGGTAATCCCGGATTACTGAGAATTAACTGTTTAAGTTATGTAGTTACAACTTTATTTAAAATAGTGATATTTGTAAACTAACTGCATGGTTTGCCGAGTGGTTGAGATCATCACGCCACGCCCGCTAAACGCAACGTGTCACGGGTTCGATCCCCGCGTAGGACAGGCATTTATGTGATTGACGAATGCTTCATTACATATTAAGTCTGGGTGTCTTTGTACATGTGACTTAGTAGTGATACCGCGACACAAGGATTAAAAACATAAGAGCGGGAGTCGTTTAAAAAAAAAATTCAAGGAAAGATTCTTTCTCGATACTATAGTTAACAACTATTTAACTGCCTTCCTTTTCTATTGCACTAACCAGAAATTTAACATGAGTCACGCTTGTCAAAATATTTAAGGTCTTTTTTATCTATTTTCAGCTATTGTTAACACCAGCGTTGTTTGATTATAAACGCTTTCTCTATTTCGTAAGATTATTTTTGACTGGTCATTTTAGTAACAAAATGTTGTCATATTGTGTAATTTGCATACCTATACTGAAAATGCCTTTATTCTGCGGTTTTTTTTAATTTCAATTTAAACCACAAATTGTGTTCATTGTATTACAATTTTTATTATTATACAGGTACAATGTGTATAACCCGTATCAAGCTTGCATAATATTGCGCAATTCTTCTCTATTTTTTTAAACGACTCCCGGGGTTTTTACAAACAGAACTCACATGTACAAAGACACCCAGACTCAGAACAAGGATCATTTTAGAAGAGACCGTTGCCCAGCAGTGGGACGCGGTAGGCTGGTATTATTAGATAAATCGTATAATGTAATACTTATTAAATATTTATTTTGAATCCAATTTTGATAAGTTAGTTATACCAAATACATAAAATATTCAAAGTGCGGTTAGTGATTACATATTATTGTTTTGTAAGTAGGGCAATACAATTATGAAAAACAAATATGATTACCTTCTATTAATAATATGTTACTCATCATGTTTTTCAAGAAATTAGTTAAAATATCGTTTGTAAATATGGTATGTGGTGTAGATATGTGTTTTAAATGACCATAAGGAGTTAGTTAACTTAATAAACTGTTAAAAAGACGAAAACAATATTAACAATCGAAATTGATTTTTGAAATAAATAATAACTTATCTGCAAATCTACAAGAGGAAGTTATAACAATAGCTATAATTAAAAAGAGGTGTGAAGTTTTTACTTCCTGTCTTTGTCAAAACTATGTTATTTATACCAATGTCATTATCAAAAACAACGCTTTATGAATTGTACCGGGTTCAGCTGCCTCGTAATACCTATAAGGACAGCTATTAATTTATGTTTAATAATAAAATAAGTTTAAGGTGTCGGCTCCATGAGACCATGTGTCCGGTTCGTTATACGAGTCATGGTTCGCTGAACAGGCCCCAGGAGAGAGGCATCGGTGCATTCCAGCGAATTTCTCAAACCGATTTAATGGTAAAGGTAATATAGTGTCATTTCGTCCTTAAAAAATATAGTTTTCGGTCGTGGAGCGTGCATTTTTGGCGGATTTGTAATCACTGGTTCGCCTTCCATCTTTTATTAATATTTCTGTCTGAGTTTTAATGGTGTACCTATCTTTCTGCGAAGTTTTAAATGCGGAATTGTTAATGTTGTGCGTGTCCTGTTCTTGTCTCGTTTTCCCAATAGAAATTGTTTGGAGTACTATATAACAAAAGTCTTTTTGCATAGTTTCCTCCAAAATTACCACATTCGATACACCTACCTTAATGCTTTCCAAACGAAATCCTTCATATATATGTACATGTATACATACTAACTTAAGTTTCTACATACTGATCAAACTCCCGATACAGCAACTAACTTCTCAACAGTTTCTCAAATGTTGCTAACTAGTAATTTATCTTCGTAATTAATTTCCTTATTACCTACATCCTATATTATCAGTACATTCTGAAATTCGGCAATGTCGAATGCATTGGTAGCAAAAACTTCATGTTCTCGTAATATGCAAAGAGAATTTTTAATACGATAAAATGTTTGATCGGCGGAAAAACGGAGATTACGAAATGCAATCGTGGAATTCGCTGACTTTTCACCATTTTGTTACCTTCTTGTTATTTCCATTTTAAAGTTTGGGTAATTGTGAATTTAAATGGGGCGATTATTGATTTAGTTTATTGTTATTTGTATTTTTGGAGATAACCTTTTATGAGTCGGAACTGTATCACTTGAACCTTTGGGATGAGGATCGTCCTATGGACTATATTGACTGTCTGTCAGTCTGACGATCTGTCTTCCTTTTTAGAGGTGCGGTTAGTTAAGTATTTTAGACGTAACAAAATTCAGGATTTCGACGAGAAATAAACATAGTCTTGCCTTATAGTTTGTTAGTGTAGCTTCTTGTCGATCTACAGTTCTCTACACACCTAAACATCTTTTAAGTATAATCTTGGAAGCTTCGTAGACCAAGTTTCTTATATGGCGACTCCCGAACCTCATTTACCCTCACCCAAGCCCAACTTTCAACACATTTCCCCAAAAATTCCGACAAATCGCTTATCGATAAACCAAATACTTCGTCTCAATTAAGAGATTTCCTCAGATCATTCAATCAATCCGTATGGGATGTTGTTATCAGCTTTGGTTATTTTTATATGATAATCCTACGAATCTCAGTAGCTACTGATGTTTCGAGGAAGTATTTATATTTATTATTTAATACTACAATAAGAGTGGTATTTATTACAGCTAATGAGATTAATCCAATTATCATTTATTAGTTTGGACGATAACTGTGGTTTGTGAAGGAAACTGCTAAAACTTGCTATTGCAGTACTTTTTGCGCTTGTGGAAGTGAGATGGCACGTTGGACGGCATGTAGCGGTATCTCGCTTCCTCGACGGCACGGCGATGTCCAGTCTTAAAGCTTGCAGTTTATGTAGGTTTATAGGTTTGAGTTGTATTTGCATCTACGTCAGTTCATTGTAAAGATTAAATATTGAAATGCTCCCCGATCTCTGGAAGATTGATCGTGAACAAGAAATCCGTTGCTCAACTGTCATGTATCTCAAAAACCGGACCTTCGTGCTTACGTCAAGCGTTGTTAATGGTTGTTACTCCTTTAGAGTCTTTTTGATGACTAAATTAATGAGGCTTTCAAAATCCTGTTTTAACAGCTAAAACACAATTTCCCATATACCCTCCGAAACTTGTGTTTAGGAAACGTTTGTTTACTTAGTAGAGCGATATTTATAATTTATTCGCTCGGATCGTCCTTCATTTCGGTAAAGCTAACAAGAAGGGTTTGGGAATAAATATCGTGTGCCCTTTTGTTGAATCCCGTAGGTATGTTTTTAACCGGTTTCCTCGGTTATTGTTATCCGGCTTTCATTTATTCATAAGACGTAATTCGTTGATCATGTATAACGAAGTCAAATCAAAGGGTTTCTGTAAACATACAGTCATTTGTTTATTGTTGAATTTCTGATGTTTTTGTTTTGTTTTCCTGTTTCGTTGAATTCGTATTGTTTTTTATTAGGCTGATTATGGTAATGATTAAGTTTTTTTATAAAAATGGGTGAGTTCCTTCGTAGATAGCTCGTTTTAGGTGTAGAAACTATTTTCGGACGAATGCAGAAACACGTTTGTCATTTACAGCGATGAATAATTCCTGCCCAATACTGTGTTTATGTCTAGTACCTTCCCTTTGTTTACCATGTTATCACAAACCTACATTTACAGTTATTTTAAAAAGACAAGAACAGAATTTCCCTAACGTCGGACTTCCTCAAACACAAGCCGAAAAAGTAAGAAATGACCTGTTCAAACCATAAATATACCCTTTTTCACCACAAAATATCATTGTTACATATGGGTCTCAACTTTATTGGCCAAATAACGCGTAAACTCAGGATTTATAAAGCAAACAATTAGCATAACACCGTGTAACCAAAGTGACGCAGGTTCTTTCAAAGATTTAATAAATACTTGAACCAGCTGTTCCAATAAAAAGCGGATAAATTTTGAAGGTTTAGAGTCAGCGCTCACTGACTGGCAAAAATGTTGAAAGACAGTATTGCAACTGCCGTCAAACTAAAACGACTTTTTTTTCTCGTCTAAGACGATGGGATGTTGTCCGACGTGTCGTTGAGGCAAAGTTTTTTTTTAACTTTCTTGCACTTATGAATTGAATACGTTCGTCAAGTGGGGTTTCACAAACAATCAATTCATAATGTGCTCAAAAGCACTGATTCTGAAAATTTATACTTGAAACACACAAATGCTTGTCTTACACATGGACAAGTCAGACAGTTTCGTTTTGTATATCCGTGCAATCAAAATTGGGAAACATTCGCAAGACCGTTTTGGAACTGTTTTGTTGCCAGTGAGCGCTGAGCCTTATAAACAGGAAGATTTTATTTAGAAGGCTTCCTATCATTCGCCTCAGGCCGACAGGGTATTTTTATATTTTTCATAATAAACCTTTGCGAGTTAAACCGTTATCTATTGGCTACAGAAAGGAAAGATATGACTTTTTTAATCTTGGACCCTGACCCGCTTTGATTAAATTATGACAGAGTTAATATAACTGCAAAAATGCTTTGAAGACATTTGCTTTTTTAACTGTTTCAGTTTAACTGAAGTTTTAAGATAACTTTACGATGGTTTTTATTCAATTCCTGGTAGAGAAAGGCTACTTATTTTTTGTAAGATTTGAAAAGCTTTTCTTGACAAATGTTTTCTTTTTACGTCTTTATTTTAGTATCACCAGTATACCATAATTTTAACATTCCAAACAGTCTGTTTTGTCATAATTTAGTACGGATCGAGTGCACTAAACGCTGGCTTTAAAAGTTAACCGTTTGAAGCTCCTCGAATATTGCCCAATTTAAGATCTAGTTCAGATGAGGCGAATTGCTCGCGTCGAACTTGCTCTACGTTTAGACATTCACAAGCTTTGACGTCATAACTTTGCGATTTAAAGTTTGGGAATGTTGAGGTGCGAGTGAGCATATTTAAAAAGGAAACTTGTGCTTTAAATCGTATTGCCACAACTTGTAAATTAGAGAAATAGTGTTAGAACTCGTATCAATTTAAAAATGTTTAATTAGTATCTGTTTAGGTACTTGTCCGTCTCTCTTGGGTGTCATGATAGCTCCCGAACTGATTGACCGATTTCAATTTAGTTTGTTGGTATTTAAGGTGAATTCCGTGCGATATTTGTAGACGTCTTAACTAAAAATCAGTCGAGACATTTAGGGTTGTAATCTTTCACCCTACAGAAAGATTTTACAATTTCAACAATCTGTTTTAAGAGATGGTAAGTTTGTATGTGTTACCGTCACCTGAACAAAACCTCATTGGTTATTACAAGCCATATGAGTAAGGACCGAGGGCAGCATAAGTCACGATTATTGATTACATTTACTGCTAGTAAACAACTTTACTGTGGCGAGCTTATGACGGTCGCCATATTTCCATTATCTCGTCATACGAGTTAAATACTTGCACTAAATGTTTCTTTGTTTACTAAATATAACATTGAATGGTAATGAAATGGTGTTTCACGTAATATTCTAATGTTTAGTAGCTTCCTGTATGCAGTAATTGTAAATAGTAATTTGCAAACTCAAAAGCTTTGAATAGTAAATGTCCGTTAAGTTAGTTCATGCAACAAACAGTTCATCAATTACTTTCTATCGTTTGATATTCAATTCGTATTTATACAATACTAGCTGACCCAGCAAACGTTGTTTTGCCTAAAAAAATATTTCTAGTCGTATGTATTTTTTAACGCCACATTATAAAAAAACAAAAACATTCGTTCAAAAATTAAATAAAAAATTAAGGAAGGAAAAATAGATAGTAGTCGATTCTCAGACCTACTGAATACGCGTATTAAATTTGGTAAAAATCGGTAAAGCCGTTTAGGAGGAGTACGGTAACTAACATCGTGACACGGGAATTTTATATATTATAAGAAGATGAATATGACATTACGGCGTTTCTTATTCAAACTTCGAAACTTCCTAAATGAAAAATCGAACACAAATTTTGACGCCATCTTTCTTTTGCATACGCTCATGATTTACATCATGCAACTGTTCTATATTTAAATTATCTTTTTCTGAATCCCCTCGCACAGGTATACTTAAAAGGTTTCAAGTTGATATATTAATCTCTTTTGATTTTCGAACTTTGAATTTGTCTTTGTACTTTACAAGGCTGGTTATACATTAGTGTAATACAGTTTAACGTACCGCCACTTGTTAGACAATGGACTCTAGTTTACCGAGGGTGATAAAAGTGTGTCGGCCTTATCTTTTTCTTTTATGATGCACTGCGTCGTGGACCCACGTCAGTGTGCTGTAATCATAGTTTACTTTGTAGTTTTGCTGTGCTATGAGCTTCCTATTACAGTGGTACTGACTTATCTTTTTGATTCACAGGTAACGTGGGAAATTATGGTGTCTTTATTAGAAGTATGCTGTCCTGTATACTTCCTGTGTTTGGTAAGAAATTATTACCTAGTTCTGTTTTTTAACATTAAAGTTTAATTGAAGACCAGAAGTCATGTGAGAGTCACTTTTGACCAAGTTAAAAACGCATTAAATTTCTCAATTGTAATTATTGTAAAAAATGTTTTGAGGCAAAAATATTATGCACAATTCCTCTACTTAATTTCAAAATCATCAATCAAAGTGTGAATTTACAGGAATATTAAAATTAATACAAATATTACCGTTCATTAAAACATGAGCACGTCCTTTAAATTCATATAGTCTGCAACCATACATGGTCTACCTAATAATAATGTACACTTGTAATAAAATCTCAAAACGTTCAACTATTAATCAAAAACTCTATGGAAATCAAACAGTTTTATGACAGCTTAAATTTACAACCAAACACAGGATGTCAGTACAAAAAACAACATGTTTTGCATATAAATGTGTACCTGCATAACAAACTTATCATTGCGGGTGGTCAAATTTCGAACTAACGTCGAAAATGGCTGTCACACTTATAGATGCAGATAGATGTGGCGACACTGTCATCTGTAACGATAAGTTTGTCATGGTGTATTGTCTTTACTTCTCCACATACTTTCACGTACGTACGCCGAAATCTATTGCTTCCTGTCATAACCGAGAAATTTACTTCAAAAAGTATAATAAGGATAATACTACAATACCTATTTAGCAAAAGATTTATATATACACAGAATAAAAAACTAGTTACATTTCCATTAAGGTCTCTGGCATCTGGTTAAGAATTTATCAAATTGACGTGTTAATTTATGTTAAATAAAACTATGTCGTTCACTGCTGGCTTCAGATTAACTTGTCGTACGGACGTGGATTGATTAAGCTCGAGCTTGCTTTACAAAAAAAAAGAACAAATTAATGACCTCTTTGTGCATTAAACATTCGAGTATTTTTAGCTAAATCTGTTGTCAAAAGAATTAATAACTGGAATAGGAGTTTGAGGGAGGTTATAGTTATATCATCATCAGCCCTTTGTAGTCCACTGCTGGACAAAGGCCTTGTGCGCCATAGCGCCCTGTCTTCGGCTTAGTCATGTATCGCATTTAAAATAAATATGGGCTCTGTATTTGGTAGAATAAATATAATATCTTTTTAAAATCTTGATGTTCAATATACCCACTCGCAAACACTTTGAACTTCCTCGCAGTGTATTTTATTTCAATGTAAGCTAAAGTTACGTAGTTATTTTTATACTATTAAGCGTTGAAAGTCTGAACAAAATCTAAACTTTACATTAAAATAAATATTGCAACCCCATTTCAGAACAAGAAAATTCGTTCCGTCGACCGCTGTTAGTGTCGCATCCCCATTAATTAAAACTCCTTTCACTATAGCGGTTGGTTCCCAACCATTTACAGCTACAGCCTCTCAAAACACTCATGTAACCTGAAAAAGGGGAAACAACAACCCTTCATTACAACCCCACAACCTTCGTTAACAGAGCGTAACATAAATCACAATTCTTTAACATAAAAATCCCATCGCATTCATTACTTAACTATGATGGCAATACCGGGTTATGTTTCCCTTGTCAATTAGGTAAATTAAATAACCCAAACCCTCGGTGGGTAGGAATTAATATCACTTTCACGCTGTCAATTTAGTTTTGGACGTGACTAGTCTACGTGGCTATCGAAAATATGAGGTTTTAGCAGTTTTTATGACGAACTGTAACGGATTGCGAAAAACGAAGGTGGGTGTTTGGTGCTGGAATATTTGAAGGAAAATTGGCTGGAATTTTTGAAGCAACACTTGATTTTGTAGTGCACTATTTCGAAAAATTCGGACACGTCCAAATTTTCAACTGTATCTACTTAATAGGTATGAATCCACAATATACATCGGCAAAATATAGCTCTTGTAACTTTTTATCTGAGCAAAAATGTAAACTTGCAAGTTTTTTTCGGCTTTCGTATGAAAACATTTCTATTCTAGGTTTGTCGTTCTATTTACCGATTCTCGTTCCGATTTGATCCCTCAAAGGCCCTAACGAGGGCCACAAATCGATGACGTTATTTTTAGCCAAGGCCTCCGCATGTCACCAAACTTATATGTAGCCTCCTTGTGACTAAATCTCGCATTGATTTCCTGAAAGAAGTTGTAAATGTTTCTTTATTTTCACGTTTGAACGCATACGAAACGGATATTTGTATATATATCATAAAAAAAACATCGGGATGAATAGCTGTCTTTTTAAACGACTCTCGCACTGAGGAATTTAATCCTTGTATCGCAGGAATTTCCATACCTTCAAGACACAAAAAATCACATTGAATAAGCGTGGTCACTGACAAAAAAGCCAAATGTGCGGACAATTGGACATAAGTAACTAAAACGAACGTTAGCGCTCGAAGAAATGTAACGTTTTTTACATAATTTTTCCGTTTCAACTCGCAAATTACATCCACAACGTAAAGAGTCAATAAATCACTCACCACATACCACGGAAGTCTCGCCTTTAATTCCCAACCGCCATTTTTGTTCATACAAATCCGGTCTATAAAACTAGGCTACACGACAAACCGTCCTAGGTATTATTTTCAGATAAAAGGTCAACGTACACTATAGCACCTTGAATTCTTTAAACAAACACGGCATGGCCAAGTGTGGGAACCAGGTCGCTATTCTCAGTACAAATATTCCTTTGCAAACTATCATGGGCTAGGTTTTGTTTTTGCTATGAAAAAGACCCGGTATTTTATGTGATTAATGTATTAAGGGGAAAGTAACTTCGAGTGGTCGCTTGAATGAGAATGACGTTGAGGGTCTTTTTCTATTCGATTTGTATTGAATTGTTTTAGTATCCACGTACAAAAAGTTACAAAGTGACTTAAAGTTATAAATATACTTTCTTAATTATTAAAATTGTTTTACCACAATTGTGACACCACTGGCAAACTGCGAAGGTAAACGCCTGGATTCCAGAAATTCATCAATATTAAAACTCCCTGTATGCAAAAAGCCCTGTGCTCAGCTGTGGGACCTTAATAGACTGGTATTATATTATAATCGTAGAAGGTTTAATTAATCAGTTTGTATGTTCATTAGTTAATATTTAAGCATTCCATTACCTTCGTTTTTTCCGTTTTAATCCTCACAGCGACAACCAAGCCAGAATTTCTTGATAATATTGTAATAAATGTATCGGGAGCACCGAACAGCAGACGTAAGTCCAGTTAATACGATACTTCCAGTATCTGAGGACACTACAAGCTAGCTCCAGATTGCTCCCTAGATACCTACGGTACTAATTCGCCTCTGTATAAGACCATCACGTACGAGGTCGTATCATGATGAATCGTTCTCAGGGATATTACAATTTTCGTCCTTTTTATTAAAAACGCTCCTATTTGTTCTTGCACGGCCCTTATCAGTATTCTTCGCCTACATCTGAGGAGATTAAAAAAAAGAAACGTAAGTACCCATAATCCACCTCCAGCATAACTTATTTGTCTCTGTCGTCCTTTTACACATTTATTTAGCGCAAAGTTACTCCGCCTAATTAGCAGCCAGTGTGCAGTTATAATTACAATTTATACTTTAAATTAGAAATGTCAACGTTGATGTAGGTTACGAAGCAAATTATTAACAAACCTTTATAAAAGTCAGAACAAATTTCGCAACAAAATCACTGAAGCGAATACATAAAAGAATTTGTTAATGCATGAAGTATGAATTATTTGTTAACAACATTTTCTGCTGTAGGTACATGTATATTTTAAGGGAGGACACAACAATCCCAAGTCGGAACTAAGTTTAAGAAAACTTCACAACTCCTTATGCAGTATCATCTTGTTAAAGTTTCCTGCTCGGATACAAAACCTTACTGGAAGTTTACGTGGCGCTCTGGATCGCTTCTTGAATTATTAAAATGTACAACATTGTAATAATATCGAGGAAGACGGTCCTAAATTATCGACCACTTATTAGAGGTAACTCAATCGCCGGAGGCAACGAAATCGATATTCCAGCACTAGCTCGAGCACGCCCTCTAAACCGATATCGATACTTGCTATAATGTTCCTACAGTGTTGTTGCAGCACCTACTCCCAGATAGGCATCGATAAACAGGTATACCTTTCTAACTTTCCGCAACAACGATAAAATTTAATCATTATTTTCTTGTTAGAATCCGATGTTTCTCAATTTAAGATCTCAAATGGTTGTGCACTATTTGAAGCAGCTTGGGACTACAATTAAGTAGGTACGTTACTATCGAATAAGGAATCTTTAGTTTCCAATCCAATTTGCTGGTATTCCCTTGCGTGTCTTAGGGGGAAGCGATTTATTTTGATTATAGCTGTTCCAACGGTAGAAAACAAGCTATAAATTAACAGCGACGACTTAATTAGCCCGCTTGTTCCCAATACCATTAGCGGTCGCGATGACAGCTCCCTGATTCGAAAAAGAAATTGATGTAATATCTGGAAGGGCGTTTCCGAAATTAATGTTGCCCTTACAAATTGGCTTCGCGAAGAAATTGAGGGGATTTTAAATAATCCTACGTGGCAAGGTGATACCATCGTTGCCTACACGTAAGGGCAATTTTCCTCGTACGTTATCAGATTTTGCATAGTCCTCATCCTTTTACCATAAATTTGCTGCTATTATGTCAGTGGCAGAGCTTGCTCAAGGATAAAGTTCGAAATGGCATACGCCAGTTTTGCTTAAACTGCCGATGAGAAACTGGTGAGAGTTCGCAAGGGGCTTAAGACTACTTAACGACACTTGAAACATTTATGGAATTCTAAGCATACACCGAGCTGCCAAAAATACTTATAATATTAACAGGCTTTGACGAGATTTAAGTTGACTGTGTGTCAACTTTATTAAATTGTATTGAAAAGTAGGCTTATGTTGTTAATACTTAACTTGTAATGTGCTTTTATGAAAATGTTTCTTAAGGGAAACATCGGATTTGTTGACTTCAGAACAAAAATACATTTGTAACGTATAAAATTAATGTTAGAATGTCTTAAATTGGTTCCATGTTGTTTTACAAATATCAAGATTTCAAGCTTCCGAGATTAGTAAGCCTTAGTAACATAGCCTTATACAGGTACCTAGTAGTTTCAGCTTACATAAACGTCGAGACCTGAAACCGCAAATATCATTCAAATACTAGTTTCTTGCGGCGTTCCACTTCGCAAATCGGGTCATCGTCGGACTGAGCAACATCATTTAGTTTGACCAATTGTGCCGTTGATACATGTTACCTACCTTTACCAATCAAACAATTCTTCTAGTTTACTTGCAGCTACAATTGTCGTACAAATTATTATTTAGACTTGGACTCAATTGGGTTGGAAGCAGGCTTATATGGAGATGGCGAAATGAGATTGACTTCTTCACAAAAATTGGGACATCATAATATTGAACGAAAAAAAATGGAAGAAGGAAGAAGAGATTCTTGCTCTGAGTGGGAGGGAAAGGTCAAGAAAATCTTAAAGTCTGATCTCTAACGCTTTTTAGTGCTAAAAATAAAACGTATCTTTTCTATTATTTCGTGAATCGCCAGGAAACTCGTGCACCATGTATTCAGAACGGATATATGTAAACGTTCCCAGAAAATATTCTTCAGGAAAAGTTGTTTACTTACAAGAATTATGATCGTCCCTTCCTGCTGTTGCAAGTAACTTATCGATTTGAATATTTTATGGTTTCTTTTTATTAAGCTGTGTATAACTAGAAGGAATAAGATTGGCTGGATTCACTGTTCACTTTTAATGTGGTACCGGATCTATTGATCTATTAATCCAGACAGCATTTCCAAAGGAAGTGCTTGGCTCCTAATATTTGTAATTGATAATTAATTTATGTGATGCCCGGGTAATGCTAAAACTGGGGCTGGGATTGCACAATCTAGAATCATGTCCAATAAAACATGACCTAAAAATAAAGCTGCTTTTAAAAACTGTAGCGTCCTTCATTTTAACGAGAGACATTTTTTCATGTCCAACGGACTTGTTGCTACATCTCCAACAGTTAGCGAGTTATGCGAACGAATGGCGTCGCGTGAAACGGTTCTTGAGCACGCGAGATTTCATTCGAGTTACCTTAATTAGACCTCTGCGCAAATGTTAAGGGCTGTGAAAAGCCCCGATAATTGCCACCGTGGGACGCACTATTGGTGTTTAAAATAATTTTCCTAATTTAATTTGCTCAGAATTTCGTGAGCAGCATTTTGGAACTCGCTTCTTATCTCGAATTCTCATTCACGTACCGTCTATTCGTATTAGTACAATAAACGGGCCGGGGACGCGTCTAAATAAGTTTATTTTTAAACACACAGCACGCCATTTTTAGCCAACTGACTCCCATAAATACGAGTGTAATTGTATAGAATTTGGGAAATACTACCATTCTTTGGGCGGCTTTTGAATGAAATTTAGATTTGTATTGTGTAAACCTATTGTTACAAACTATAGAGTCATGCACGCAATATTTAGCATATATTGTGTCGGTAAATTGCTTTTAATGTGGTGCTTAAATACTGGCTAATTTTATGCCACCCTACGTTTATGTGGCATTTGCGTGGAAATACGTCAAACAGCGGTTCTTTAATGGAGAAGCATTCCTGAAGGACTTACTACTCGGTACTCGTGTGTGTTAGCCACACAGGCGGAAGCCGCTGCGGAATTTTTCCGTAATTAACTCCTGGCTGACTCAAAATACCTTCTAACCTAGTTTCATTATCTTGCATCTAATATTGAACTATTTTAGTATGACTTGGCTTCGTTGTGATGACTTAGCTTTTAAAGCACCTTCCTGAAAAATGTAACCAAAAAGAAAAGAACTCCAAATTTTTGAAGATTCCGAAATAAGACGCCACGTATACCATATTTAAGCCCCAGAAGAATAAAAAAGGTCATAAAACGTAAATTCGAAAGGTCAACAGTTAATGGACAGGGAGCAGGGCAGATCTAAGTAGTACGAAAAAGTTTTAATGTGTTTGGATATAAATCGGGCTATTTATCTTTATAAGGATCCCTTGGTGGCGTGTGTGATGTCCTTGGTTGGATACAGACGTGTGGAGGCCGCCAAACTTTCGAATGTTGCAAGGAGCTTTCCCTACAAATTATTACGAATGTTTTGGAAAGCTTCTGGAGGTTTCAATTAGAATAATCCTTGTTGTGTGAACAAGGTTTATAGGCTATAAGAAGCAAAGACGAGTAATAAGGAAGAACGATAAAATGGAATTGACTTTCAAGTCATTTTTTTTGGTTGAAGATTTGGTAATGATTTTCATTAACCATGAATATTTGACAGCTGTAAATGGCAGACATAATATTGTGTATACAAATGACAGTTATAATAAATAAGCAGATGACGACATTAAAAAAGAAACAGTCATCATTGTGTGTGGGAGTTTTGATGAATAAGATTCACTGACCTAAACCTACTTTATTGGATCCGTTTCAACATGAATACTTGATGAGGCCACCTGTCTGTCTAGAAATAAAGCTTAGTTCTTAGATATTCTCAATGGACTCTAGAATACCTAAAAAATCCTAAAGATTTCTAATACTAGCTAGTTTTATGTAACACATTGAACAAGATCTTAATGTCACGTGGCAAAATTCTCGACTATCTTCTTTTCAATAGTGGTTTGAATCCAGAAATTATTTAATGTCAGCGTAACCTTTAGCTCGATTTAACGAAGGTTGGTTTTAGAAGGGTCCCCTTTGTTATTTAAATAATCTGATTCAAAACCTTTTTCAATACTGATTACTTTGACTTTTATTAAACCTGTGTTCAGTGTTAGAACTTTTTGGAAAGTGTCTCAAATTGACTTCATCTTGAGGAACCGTGGTACAAATCTAATTGACTGTCATTGAAGTGTTCCAACAAACTCTTGAGCAAAGTTTGGGGTTATTTAACTCTCTCTAGCTCGTACCCAGTTATTATCTTTACGAGGGGTTGAAAGCTCTCACTTTTTATTATTGCCTTTTATATTGTGCTGTGGCGTACTTAACCGAGGTCAAACCGTAGGGCCGGTACAAAACAAAGCGCCTATTTCGTTACGATTGTTACACTCTAAAGTTTTATTTATAAGCTTATGGTTCTTAACAATCGTGGTCCGTTACAAATTGGGTTTTTGTTTTTTTTCGCCGAAGGGTTGTTTGTTAGTGAAGTGTTGGAACCAATTATTTTTAATGTATGCGACGTATGGGACGCGTTAACCTTTATAAACTAGTGTTACGATCGTCCGAGGGTAACACTATATTATTCTAATGCCGCTATCTCTTGGGAGCTGTTTCGCCCTGTATTAGTTTCCACTATATTACGTTGTACACAAACAATGCCATTTACATTTTCGTCCTTAATCCCCAGTGATTAATGAGATTAAAATGATATTTTCCTGAATGTTTCGATGTTGGTTTTAATAAATGAGATAAGTCTAGAAGTCCTTTATTTTCTCTCTCTGATGACTAATTATACAATTAATTCAACAAGGCACGTAATTTTACTTACTCCTGGCTGGTGAACTTTGTTTTTGTAAAGCAAGAAACAATGAGAATTGTTTGTTCAGAATTTCTTCGACCTTTTAAAACAGCTGTTGGTACTTACAATCTTATGTTTAAAATGGGATGTATTAAAGATGTTGTCTTTATAGTCTATACTTTGGTACTTAGATATTCTGCAGTAGGTATATAAATAGTGTATTGTACAACCCAATAGCACAAGGTATTATTATGATGGTTTTGGGCATGATATTATATGGTATATTTTTAGTTTCTGTCTGCCACGATGAGATTCAGTTAAAAAAAAAAACAGCTATAACGAAAGCCGATGACAAATAAAATGGTATCCTCAATAAATATGATAACTTTTATAACCTTTTCTTCATGACATTTTACCTAATTGCCTACCCGCCTACATACCTAGAAAATAAATATAACCTAGTCATATTGTTCTTGTAGGTAGATAGTCAATTATCGTGCTTACCTGCAAAATGATTACAACAACAATAGTAATGTGTATCGAGTGTCTGAAGTCACAACAGTACGCTTACAATCTGCGCAAGCGCAACCGCTCACGTCATGCTTACAAACCGGTTTTGTAACTGACTTTGTTCGTTGTTCTTAGTTTACGATAACTTGTCAATTTTGATGGCAATGGCTTATTTTCATCTAATGTAAATGCTGTTTACTTTTTAGTGCAACTTTTTCCATCTTTCTTGAAGCTTACATGTTACTTCCGCTTTTCCCTTTATTTTTTCTGTGTCGTATACATAGGTATTTTTTTCAAATCCATGTCTAGCTTTGATATTATAAGAAGTATAATATAATCGTTTCACTAAGATAGGAACAAAGGAATATTCTAGAAAAAAAACCAAAAAATGTGATATCTTTATTTGTGATTCTTCATGATTGTGTATATGGTACGTGCACAAAAACAAATCATAAGTTGATAGTTCATGGTTAATTTACAAATTAAAACTTCAAGTATTATTGCTGAATAAATTCTGCGAAACATTTTGCTATACTTGCGGGCCTAACCTGACGAAGAACCCGACCCAGGTAGTCATAAACTACAAAAAAACTACTCAAAAAGGCAGTAAAATTGTTTTAAATTACCTACGTTGTAAAAACAGGCTAGAGTTTATAACAGGAATTATTAACTGGACATCTCACAAAGAAACAAATGAAAACATTTGTTTCGTGACTATGTTAAGCTGTGTATTGCTGTCTCCCTCTTACATAACTCATTCCGTTCCATGCAGCGGCATGCATAATTGCATTTAATCTACGAAGCCAAGGTCAAAACTATCGTTCAGTGCATAGCATAGATACTTTTTAAATGTATTTAAACTTATATTACAAAATCACACCAAAATAAAAAAAAGAAACAAGTTATTGGTTCGCAATATGAAAACGAAACTTAAGTTCGAAAATTCGAATCGTGTAAAATCATGGCTTCGTTTTTCAAATAAATACAAAAACGACCTATATTTTTTTTAAACATGTGTTTTTATAGACCAACCTTTTTAAAATCTTTTTGGTATTCTATATCTCTGACTACTTGCCTTTTAGGTAAGCAGTTTTAGATCGATTT
Source organism: Trichoplusia ni (assembly GCF_003590095.1). Lineage (NCBI taxonomy): Eukaryota > Metazoa > Arthropoda > Insecta > Lepidoptera > Noctuidae > Trichoplusia > Trichoplusia ni. Next base: position 2,529,286 of record NC_039489.1, on the reverse strand, counting down.
TCTCTATCTGAGACATGAATTCATCTCGTCTAAGGATATCGGTGTCCATTAATTGGGTTGTGAGGTCAGCTATAGACGCTCCTTGTATACACCCGTATCTGGTTAGATACAAAGTAGGTCGGCCATCCGTAAAGGAATGAACTTAGGTACAAAGATTAGGCTAGCAACAGATAATACAATAGTTGAATAATTGCGATTCAAATGGGAATAGGATTTATGCAACTGTTTTCTGTCTTTCAAAAAGCCTCATAGTTTAAATATCGTTATTAGGTTTTTAATAGGGTTAGGATTCAGATATATCTATGAAATGCCTTGAAAGTACTTATATGAACAAAAATTTACCTAAAAAAAATATCTTTAAAAATGTATGTATGTACAATGGTACTTTTAATGCAATGCTGGAGTCATCTCTTATTGTTACTAAATCAAGTCTATGGTATTTATGGGGCAAAGACAATATGCCCGCATAACTTCTAGATTCATTCCATTCATTGTTAATTGTATGGACTATAATTATATTTGAAAACAGAATTAACGCATTCAATTATAAGTAATTTAATTTATTTGCTATGCTATACTGGGGATAGTTCCTGAATTGAGAATACAAAGGCGAAAGGAAACCCATACTATTCGCACCAAGATTTTAAATTCGATAGTATGCTTGCCTGTCTTTCTGTATGTCTGACTTTCAAAGTTAAACATTATGACAGATTTTGATTAAATTTAGTAAATTTTTGCCTTAAAGGAAATAGACTAGTTTTGTTGCAATAACTGACAGACACGTGGATAGAAAATGCGGGAACTATAAATATATATATAACTAAGATTAGAAAAACCAATGATCAGAATCGAATGTAACGCGAAACTGAATGTTTACGAAAAATCTTTACTTATTAAAATGTAGGATTTTAATTACATAAGCTCTTGGATATTAAATAAGGTCGTAAACTCACAAGTCCTCTGACAAGACCGGAATAAATTTTTAGCAAAACATTTCTCACTTACAACAAAAGTAACTCCTAACTATTATTTTTACAATAATGTACAGTTTATATGTTTTTTTGTGATCCTTTCTGTTCGTTTCGCACAAAAAAACACTCGTACCCTCTACAGCATGTCCGTTATCAAGACATAGCTAAAATGACCTTTAGTGCTTTGAGATAAGGTGTTTTAAATGAGAAAGTGTTACCATGTGTCTTAATGAGTGTTTTTGTATCTATTCAAGTGTTTTCAAGAGGCTAGTATGTTATAGAATTCGAAATGCAAATTGTCGCCAGTTTATGAAAGCAGTATTTTTTATTAATGAATACTCATCTACCCTCAATATAAAAACTAGACACTTTAAAGTGACATTAAAAAAATAATAATAAATATTTAGGAATATGGAAATGATCTCTAGAACATTTAAGCTACAAAGAACTAGTTAAAAAAAAATTGAATTTGCATTTTTAAAAATATCTATACATACATATATATCTTCAACTGATCCAGAACGCAATTATTTAATACTCATAACGACTTATTGACAATTCCTGAGTAATATCCCCGATTGCAATAAAGTCAATCCATTGTTTCTACCTTTCATTTGTATTTCTATACAACGGTACGTATTTATAATTGCAATTCACCAGCCTGTCATAGAAAATGTTATGCTTGAAACTCTATACCTCCTTTCTCTTTACCGCCTAAGGTAATATTACTAATCTACGGTAAACTATATTGCTATGTATCTGTGACATTTGGCTAGTACGATTGTATGCCTACTACAACTATTAAAAGGTAGACCTAGAACTTTCTTACACTAGGCAATGTTTGTCTCCAATGACAAGTTTGGAGTCTAAATAAGCGGATATTGAAGACTTGAGTTGCTTAGTGTAAGAAGGTGTTTAAGTTTAGCTAGAAATCAGCTAGTTATAAAGGCCTCCAGGTGGGAAACAACCGCTTCCCAAAAGGAATTTATTTTGAGACAACACAACACTTAGCACAAGAAACATTTTCTTGCTTGTCACAATCATTTAAGCCTTTGATATAGGCTCTTGTCGGCCTAAAGAACAACGTAAATACTTCACCGGAGGCTTTGTATCCGACATAACTAAGCAGAGTTTTATCATCCAGAAAATCTATAAAGTGTCCACTTAACGTTATTACTAGCAAAACCCAAATGATGGTATACAAGGAACATTGGCCCTCCCTTCGGTCATCCACAGTCCAGTAATCTGGTTAGGGCCCTTCGTAATACCCTAATAATGCCATTGTGGCGTTTACGACAATTTTCGCTGGCCGTCTGACATATTGCCACGATGTTTATCGCGCTCACTCGCTTCCATATGCTATATTTTTTCCTTTATGATATGTTATACCCAAGCGCGGTGGGTAATATTTTCATCAGAATCATCTACAACATGTTTTTACGGTTGTTGCTTGAAAATGAGGCACATATTCTTGGAACGGGCGGGCCTGGCTTTTGATTGATGCAAACGGTATAAGTTACCAGAAGTGGGCGGCTTTACAAGTTCAGACCAGACAGTTTTGTTCAGGTTTCTTGTGTAATATACATGTAACAGGATGCTTAGCAACAGTACTTTCCTTATCCTCAAACAGGTTGAAACAATGATTTATAACGGAATCGGAATTCGAAATTAGAAATTCGCCTTCATTATTCCGCGATACCTGCACTGTTTAAAGCCCGGTAAAGTCCATTGTTACACCTTAATGGCAAATAGAACAAAACAAATTGTTCTCAACTCGCTGCCTTCCGACTTACCCGGTCGCCCAAGTTCAACGATTTTTGGTACAAATAGGTTTCGGTTCATGATTCACAAGAGCAAACATTCCGTATTACCGAAGCCGGGTCGAAACGCTTCTGAGTATCGCCCATTAGAGATAACTACAAGTTAAAATTACATTCTCAGCAATATCATCTAGCGACCTAGTAACCATACTTTCAACGTACTTATTGGTCTAAGTTATTACTTAACATTGTCTCGTTTTAGCATTGACATTCGTGTAGATTAGAAAGGGACGGATGGTGTTTTTGTTGAGTCAGAAGTCGCATTGTCCGTGGGGGACTGAGTCACGAACTCTTGCGGTCACTGAGTCATATGAAAGATTGCGTTTAGCTCCGCTCTGAGTTATTCATCGGCGCCTGCGCTGATCCAACGATTGCCTGCGTACGAGTATATAAGTACAGTTAGTATTGGTCATAGAATTGGTCAGAATATTATTCTTCTCTCGAGTCAAGTAAAACTTTTGTGTTATTTACTGTTATTTCTGCCGGTTGCGTTACTGGTTAATCGAATTCGCAATTAGGTTTTAAAGTAACAGTTACGTGCAATGATATTAATTTATTGAGTAACCATTTTTTTTCGTACATAAAATTGACGATTAATCAGATTCTGATGAAGTGCCGTCCGTTTTGTGACCGTAAAAACTATAAAGCCCACACATGTTATCCCTTAACCTGGGATTTCAAAGCGTGGTGCAACCTCTTAAACCCAAATCAAGTCAAAGTCAGAGTCAATTTCTTTATTTCAATTAGACCAGTATTATGGCACTTTTGAACGTCAAAACAATTTATATATGAACAATATTAAAAACTAATGTCAGTCTGTCGGTCAGTCTCCTATTGAAGCTACCGCTCGTTCGGAAGGTAGCAAGCAAACTACAAGCTAATAATAACTATTAAATTCTATCAAAGTATATTAACATAAACACCACATGTGTATTTGAACACCATAAAAGATTAAATCAAACCCTTTGGTCTCACCAAATTAATATACAGGGACTACTATAATTTGGTTATTCGAAGCTAACGCAATGAAAACATGCAGATATTCATATTATTTACACAAATACGAAAATAACCGTTTAAAAAACATAGTAGTACTATTAAAAGCTCTAAGAATATCTACATCTACTTAGTACAATTAAAAATTACTATTGCAGTCTTTGTAGACCCTCACTGAGATTTTTTTAAGGACGTCTATCCATGATTTCGGACGCGGTGTGACACTCTGACACCAGGGACAAATCATTGGAGAATAAGACGAGAAAAAGTCAATTAACGAAATACATTAACAACAGTCTGTAAATCATAATTTTATATAGCTTTAATTATGTTAGTTACATGATTAAAGCTATATAAAATGTACCGTTTTCCAAAAGTTTCAGATGAATGGACAAACAAGAATAGACCTTCAGATAAAATCCTTAAAAGTTTGGTACGTTATAAGATGCTCGCTTAAAGTTTTAATCTCATAAATTCACAGATGCTATTCATAAATACCGTTTCTCATCACGAGACGAACAATTACCGATAAATCTTGGATGCATGCATACGCATAAAACTAAATTTAGCAAATCAGATTCACGAAACAATCCTCGTTTAAGTTTTGCATCACGCTCAATTCAGACAAAAGATCTTTTGGGCTTACCACCATTTTAGAAATTATTTTAGGAAAAGGTCAAATACTTTTTTAATTTGTTTCTGGTTTAGTGATTTTAAAATGCTTAGAAATGCGACAGATAGACGATTAAATACATTTCTGATTACCGTTGAATTCCTAGTTTCATAGAATTGTAAGAAGTTAAACAATGGTTGGTAAAAGTTATTTTCTTTGTAATATTGTACCTTCGTAAAGATAATTATTACTTTTACCTACATCCTGTACTAAATCCCGTTAGCGTTATTGGGGGCAGTTCCAAGTTGTAATTGAATTATCGCCTATACATATAAAAACACGTTTTCTGTTTGTCTGTTAATCTTTGTAAAGCTAAGGATTATTCATGGTTTATTTGTTACACCTATTGATTGGCGGATTAAAAAAAAATCTATTCTTTATTTTGTCTTGTAAGAAGTTTTGAATAGAATACAGTAAGTGAAGCTTTTGACGAACGTTTACATATATTTAGAATGTACAAAGTTGGAATAATAAGTTAAAAAAAATTATGACAACGAAATATGCATACTATGTTTATCTATTTCTGAAAAATGATGTGTTTTTTTTATCCTCCTATACCCTGCATAGCCACACTTGATTAAATAAAGAACTCGACGAATTAATAACTATTAAATAATTAAGATACCTGCTATCTAAAATGGAACAGCTTCCAACTACCCTTTTTGTATTATCATATTTATTGTGACTGAACATCTCCACCAACATCTAATGAATAAATCTATCATGACGACTGTATCTAACAATACAATTTTTCTTTTGTTCCAGGTAAAAAACAAAAGATAATCACCACTTACATCGGACACGGTCCATCGAGAGCCCATCGGTCCATATTCATGACCAGTTCTCACAGTAATCTGCGTCAAGGCCTGTTTATTTAATACGTTCCCAGGCTTACGAATCGTATTGATAACCCATTTGCATCTCCGAGTAAGAAGGCACTTTATAAGAGAAAACTTCAGAACATTTCGTCCAAATTGCCTTATGATACGAAATTCGTTAACAAAAGACTCAAGTAGGTTCAAGTACGTATAAAACTAAGTTGGGTTTCGTGACTCCGTTCGTGTATTAAACATTTATTGATAAAATCTTGGCAAGAAAATTTGGCGTTGGAAAAAAATGTTGGTGTTTTGCCCTACTTCGTGGCATCGTTTCCCTGGAGGCTGAAGTTTCTCAACTAGCGAAGGAAAAAGCGGGATTTTATATAGGCTATATCGTATCGGCATCACACTGTATCCCGGTAATGATTACACAGTTTGACGTGTCTCGTTATTGCCATCGAATAGCAAAATAGCTTTGAGGTTCCGTATCGCTCTTTGAGGTCCTTCAGTTAATGATGTTATCTTGCATGTATCGGTTCTTTAAGTGCTTTCGGATCAAGGATAGTTCAATGGATTGCCGAATTGTAGCCCTTCGACTTTAACCAAAATATCTTTCTTGGAGTGGGATTGTTTTTGTAGGAATGTCATCTATAAATAGAATATAATAAATACTGCTTGCCGATATATCAGATACTTTTGTCGTTTTGTCTGTAACCTTAATCAGTTTTAGGCGTAAAGTTTAACCCCTCCTAGGAGTGCCATCCTTCCGGGTTTCCCCAGACAAGTCCTACTTTCAATGCTTTCTGAGCGTCGGAAGAGGACCTTCATTTGTAGTCCGGACGTAGAAATCTTAGACCACTTGCAAACGACGATCAACCGATGAACTGACTGTTTAAAAAAAAACCTGTGTCACATCATGGTTCTTGACTTACAAATCTGGGGTTTTCAGATGTTTCGCCTTTGTTATGAATCAGGCAACGTTGACCTAGCCTAGCCTACCTTAGTTAGCTTGGGCTACTTCAACAAACCAGATGACAGTTAACAGTATTAAAGCAATCACTTGCAATACAAACTCCCTGGTAATTTATTTACAGAAATGTTAAGGTTAATGTAACAATTCCATCCAAACAATCCTTTGCTTTTGATCTATTTATACATAGTCTTAAGGTATAAACAGTCGACTTCCAAGACATTTCACTGAATCTTGTTGAAGGTTAAGTCAAAGTTAATATTCTGCTCAAAAGACCGCCACGGTCATTCTATTTGACTAAATTCTACTAAGTTTAGTAGTTTTAATATCAATTTAGCTGGAACATAGTTTTCGGGTTCAGAACTTGCGATGTCTTCGAAGTTCTTCAAACTAGATTCCAGAGAATTGACCGCTTGACCGACACGGTGACAAATTGAAGGATTTTATTTAATCGTCCGAATAGCGTGCAATTGTGGAATTACTATGTAATATGTAAGGAATAATACCAAAAAACCGTGATTTTTAAACAACTCCTAACACTGACTGATTTTTTACTTGGGTCGCTGGGGTAATTCAAACATTCAAGTCACATGCACGAAGACACCCAGACTCAGGTCAAGTATTCGAAGATCACATAAACGCTTGTCCAAAGCGGGATCAAACCCGCAACACGTCGCGCACAGGGATTTGGTGTGGTGACCTCAACCACTCAGCTGTAATAAATATAATTTATTATTCGATACTCTGAAGTTTGTCATGGTAACAGCGGATATCTAAATAAATTTTGACTTATAAGTTTCTGATAAATCACCATATGACGGCAATATGACATCAATAACCGTTTCTAAATCATTTCGCTAACTGTAATCAAAGTATCAGAAATCGTTTGAAACATAACTGAGCGTGTAACGGGCATATCATGTAGAGTACAATCAGCAACAAAACTCATTAAACACTGCACTGCATTGCAAAACTTTTTAACTATTGAGATTTCTGAAAATGGTCAAGTGGGCGACAGTCTCGAAGCACTGAGAATAAATACACATGTTGTGTCAAAATTTTAACTGTCTAGCTAGAGGAACCTGAATAATATTATTCCGTTTTTACACTCAAATTAAACAGTAGCTTAAACTATTTTTTTAACTTTCTAAACTCTAAGCTAGCAACAATTTGAACAAAAATTCGGAGTCAGTAAATCAACTTTTGTTGCTGACGGTACGGTACAGCATCAATTGGTTCCGAGTAAATTATGTTAATGTTGGTACAAATATTCTGAAGCTATCGTTCCCAGAAGTCGTTATTAAAATGCCTGTATGACACTGGTACGTGTGAACTGACGAAGGTGTGAAAGGTGAAATATTGATACTTTTTATGATAAAAATTGTCGGCTTGATCTAGATTTTATTAAAGTAAAACTACGGCACTTGGTCGGTTTTGACTTTGGTTATCATTTCAAATTTAAAACAGGAAGATTTTAAAATGAAAGTTTATTTTTTAGTTCGGTTTTTTTCTTGGTTTGCTTTACAGCCAAGAATAAGTCAAAATTCGTTAAAACACTTTCCTTCCACCCAAATTCCGATCACAACGGACTTTCATAAATGTCTCTCCGACAGAAAACTTCGATCGTTCTAGCGCTAATCTTCCACGAGTTTTTCATTTACTCTATCAACAAAATCCTGTCCTCACTTTCCTCAACACTCAGAATCATTAATTTTGACCCATCTGAATACGTGTATTGTTCACTCACAGGCTAATCAAAGGTTAAACGTTTAAATGGCCGAACTTGCTCCCATTAATCCAGGCTCTCGGAACTTAAATTAGCGACTACTTAACCTTATTTAGTTAGTTTGAATGTTTAATGATACGGGTAGCTTGTGTGTGGATTTTTGGAAATTAATATAATATATGTATGCTTATGCAGCAGTATATCATATAATGTGGATGAATTAAAGTAGATCTTTTGTCATGGTCGTCCATCGACGGCAAAAAACCAACCTTTGTCCCGTTTTTTTCACTTATTTAGTTTTCACTATCGGCCAATGATTTTCCGTCATTTTCGGTTAGGCTTTTCTGTCCTGAGCACCTTCATACAAACCCCTAAGAGATGAATACCAACCCACCAGGCTCCTAAGCCTGCCTTACAACTGCCTTACTTGCAAGGTCCTACTCCGTTCTTAATAACAGTTTCCAAATAAAGGTAGAAATAAGCTGCGGAAATTATTTATCATTGATGAAGAAATATCTATTGATCCAATAAGGTAATGAAATCAACGACTCTTTAATTCGAGTCGTGCGTACAAGAACAATCATGCAATTTTAATTGATTTCACATTTATGGAGAAACTTTCTTGATTTAGCAGAGCTTAAAGTCAATTAGGCAGAGATTTTCGCTGATTAAATTAAACTTATATAATTAAGTAATTATATGAACTCTAACGCAATGGGATAGACGGATTTTTGTCTACCACATCACCAGATATCAAGTTCGGATGAAAAGCCATTTTGCAGTAGTGAGCTGTCCCTATTCGGAACTTGAAATGGAATGTAGATACAATGTCAAAAAGTAACAAAGCAAATTACTTTATCCATTTTTTCCATATCCAGTGACAGTAAAAACATCCCGTACTAACAATGAGCTCTTAAAATTGACCGTTGTCGGTGTGGAAGCGAGATGAAAGTATTCACAGTATAGCTCGTTGTCTCACTTTCACCACCGCTTCAGTCTAATTTTAAATGTTCAGTAATAGAAACTGCTCTAACCATCATAGTTTTGTCTTTTTTAATATCTCCAAAATCCTATGCAAACTGAATCATACCTCTAGCCCTTTATTTTTGAACGATCATCATCGGCCTAGCCTTTTCCCATTATGTTGGGGTCGGCTTTTATTTTTGAACGATATTTTATTAAAATACACCTTTTTCTCCAAGTACTGTGACAAGAACTTTGTGGCATTCCCGGCGGCGTACAAAAACTCGAGCAGTAAAGTTTGAAGTAAACAATGTCGTGGGTTAACCTCGGGTTTACACGTGTAACAAAAATGCTAAAGTAAAGAAGCCTTATTACGTAAACAAAGGCGTCAGCAATTCACTACAAAGTAAGTACTTTATGGTGTCAAAACTATTGCTTACTGTACTTTTGTGACGAAAGGAAACTGCAAGGAAATAATTAAGTATGTAATTAAAACGCAAGACGCTCGCGTTCGTCGCGAAGGGTTTCACAAACATTCAAGTCACAGAACACAACACTCAGAACAAGCAATCATTGATCATACAAATTTGAGCGAGGATTTGGCGTGGTGACCTGTGCCACTAGGCTGTCCATGCAGTCAATAAACTTGTACTTATAATAAAAATATACACAGTAAATTAATATAACACTAAAAAAGTTCAAAAACCGAACATTCTAAATGAGATTTCTTGAAAATTCAATCCTGTCTTTGTAACTTAGACTAAAGCTGATAGTTCAAAGATGTTATCACATATGTATACATACTATACAAAGTTATACATAGTTTGGCAAACGACTGTGGTATTTACTCAAGGCCACACACTAGGGTTCGTTTCTCGTTGTTTAAGCCCCTAATGATATTTAAAGCTCAGGATCTGACATTTACCTTATATTACGAAACATGTATCTTCATATTCCGTCTTATATGCTATAGATACTTTATCACACCTTTCATTGTACTTTGGTATCGGCGGTATATTCCTTCTGCTCATAAAAGAAAGAAAAAACTGTTTAAAAATCACGATTTATGTCTAGGATGTTTTCATATTAAAAATTAATTAAATACCAGTAAATGACTTACTGGAATCTCATAATTGGAAACGAGATCGAAAATCAAAACCATAATCATAACCAGATTCGTATTAAAAATGAGAAGTTATTATGGGAATAATTTAACACGTGATTTCCGAGAACATAATCAATTCAGTATTGTTACATTTGTTACTAAGAGTCACCAATAATTATTTTTAAACGACAAAGTTTCTATTCAAGTTTCAATTGAAACAAAAACCCTTCACAGAAGGACTCGCAGAAAACAATTGAATCACTTAGAACAAGACCCTTTGAAAAAACACTCAAATAATGTTTGGAAAATCAATCTGGCTTCTGTTATTTAAGTTATAAAGTAAGTACAAAGACAAACAAAAGAACGTTAATTTATTTAGCTTGGCTTTATGTAATTCGGTCCAAGTTAAACATGGCGACTAATTCTCGTGTTCCAAAGCTCACATTTATTGTACTTAATCAAGTTTTTGGGGCTACCTTCATATAATATTAATGTATAGCGGTTCTGACGAGATGATTTGTTAAGTTGTCAAGATTTGATGCGATTCGGTTGGCAGAAAACAATATTTGCCACTTGCCCGCCAAGAATAACAGAACCTCAATCTAAGTGGATATTCATGTGAGGTGTCTGTTCATTACACTCTAGACATAAATCACAAAATTGTTTTAGCCTACTTAAGAATGGAAACCTTTTTTCTTGCTTCCATATTTATTTTGGAGTTTCGCCGCAGAATTTGGTAACGCCGCTTCCAGTATCTTTTTTGCCATTTATTTTCGTTCTTTATGAACTTGACAGGTTCTTCGTCATTTCTGCCATTATCATCCCTAGCTTTGGTTTCAAACTAGACAATGATCCAAAACTCAATAAGCAGTAATACGCACTAGATCTGACCTCGATCCATAAACTAATTCTAAAATTAGATGCTTCGGAATTAAACTGCTCCCTTTAACATTCAAACGCAGATTAGATTTCGATTTAGAGTCAGGCAGACAACTGCTAATAGTGTTAATTCAACTAGCAAATTTTAGTTCGCAGCTAACCTTACGATTAAATTAAACTTTGGGAACTTTTTAGGTGGAACAAATGAACGCTGTTTTGGGAAGGGCGCGTGTGGTTTGATGACCCAGTTTTAGTTGGGCCTGATTTTAGAATTGACTTCTGAAATACATTTCTATACCTGTCTTGACGAGGGATAGAGAACTGGCTTAGGTGTCTCAGCGGTGGACCACAACTGCATAAAGTAAGAGAGAGACGTTGCTTTACGCTTTGTATTATACTATCTCGCTTTCACAACTCCACTTAAGATGTAGGATTTTTTTAAACTAGCTTGTTTTTCCGATACGACAAGTTAACACTACACATCTAGAAGTTCAATCCTGAAGTTAATAATGAACTCTAAAAGACAAACATTTAAAGTACATTTTTATACACCTCAAAACATGGCTAAAAACAAAAGCATTGCGCAAATCTTTTCAACACAAATACAATCACAACAATAAACTCCAAACTGTTATTTAGTTGATAACACGTTTAAAACTTCGAGAACCTTTTTGGAGTTGGCCTTGGCCGAGAAGAAAACAACGGTACCATAATAGCCGTTGCTAAGGTTAAATGGAGCGGTTAAAGTCGTACCGTGGTGTTTTGTCTCCAGTAAGAAGAGAACTGAATGTGCAACATCCATACTAAAAAAAGGACGAATATTAATAAAAAATAAAAACACGATCTTAAAGTGTTTGGACTCACACTTACAGAATATGTCTAGGAACTATCCTCAGAACGACGACTATTTTAAGTAACAAATAGTCGCATCCAAATCGGTTCAGCCGTTTTCAGTGCAACGTCTGCCACAGACAGACGCAGGCCCACACAACGAGGCCGAAACATCAACATCAATTTAAAAATGTAACTTTATGCTTTGCGTTTTAAAGTTCGGTAATACGTTAGGTTCATTACAATTGCGGAACCAACTTTAATGTAGCAAAAAACATATTTTCTGCACTAAAAATTGCTTTTTCTATTTTAGCCACTCGTATTACCTTTCTAGTTTAAGTTTCATGTTCACAACGAGTAATTGTGATAGAGAATTGCGGACCTTGACACGCTACCATACAATAACATACAAATGTATGTAGGTATGTATGACATGTCATACATATGTGTATGTACTGATGTACAATTGTCATTCAGTCTATTGTGTTTGCAAGTGGATTTTATACTCGCGATGTTGGAGAATACTTTTCTATTTCATTCTGTCAATGGCCTTTCAACTTTGATCCGAATTTTATGTCTTGTACAGATAGCAAATGGAGAAAAGGTTTTAAAGAATATGATATTACCTAAATAATGATATCGGGATTGCCAGACAAGACTTCCTCAAGATTAAGGACTTCGGTTGGGTCCGAAAGTTTTCGGACAATCCCGATAAATATGCGTGAGTAAACGCATCGTTGCATTATTTAATTGTGAATAGTCCTCATGAAAGTTACTTTAACAAATTTTATTTTTGCCTGTATGAAATAAATGTGTATAAATGTAAATGTGTTAAATAATTTCTTATTTATGATTTCGCTGAGCTGAAAAAAATATATTTTAAGAAAAAAATAGAAAGGAGCAGTACTACACAGACTATAATCCTGTCCTTCAGTAAAATCGTGTGTACATATATAAACCATATGGAAAGGTTTTAAATTAACTCAAACATAATAAAAAAATCATAAATTCAGTTTTTCCTGTTTCAAATTAGTTAAAAAGGTAGGTGTTAAATAAACAAAGTAGATAACTTTAGTATTTGTAGTCACGTTAACTATCTAAAGGGAAGCATGGTTATCGCATTAGTTTTAACACCATTAGCCATAGTGGTGCTCTTATGACCCCCATGGGAACTTAAATGGGGTCTATTCACAACCGAGACCATATTTAATTAATTATAAACATTTGCATCTGATTGGTAGAGTTCATTAGTTTTATTTAACCGTTTTAGTGCTTGTTTCATGTTTGAAGTGGAATGGTTGTGCCTTTCAAATTGAATTAAGGTATCTTAATAGGTACGTAATTAACATTTTGTGATTCTGGGTTAGTTTATAGAACATGTCCCCTTGTATCATTACTCGATACTGAATAAATGGTTCAAACTAAGAATGATATATTTATGTAATGTAATTTGCAGATCACAAATTTTCTGTTTACTCACCTAAAGGGTATAAACGGGACCTTACTATTGAAGATCCGCTGTCTGTTCGTCTCTTTGTCCGTCCGCCTGTCCCCAGTCTGTATCTCAAGGATGAAAGCTAGACCGTTAAAATTTTCACAGATAACGTATTTCTGTAAAAATAAACTTCGAGGTTGTTACTAACATTTGCATGATGGAAAAAAATAAATTTAAAAGATGATCGTTACTGATTTTGTCGTAACCAAAAATACAAGTCATATACAACAAAACCGCTATCTCTTGATCTACTGAACATCAACACCTTAGCTGTGTAACATAACACAATACCAGAAATCTCATTTTTCCCTCACCGCGAAATCTGAACCCGCCTTAGAAATTATTCAAATAATACCATAGAGTGCATAAGCTTACAAAGTGATTTCACTAGACAATGGTGAGTCGTGCAAAGCAGACCACGACGGGAACCGGTTCTAGTCTAGAGTACTCGTTGGCTATGGCGCGTAGGGATAAAGTGACTAGTCGGTTTAGAGCCAAGGATAATTTTTTTTGAAGTATTTTATACTTGATGTTTTTGACTGTGCTTTGTTGAGACTTTTTTCTCAAAGGTAAGAGCCTAGTAACAGACAGTAGAAATTTGTTAACAATGTATTGTACTTGCCGCTATTAAAAAAACTAATAAAACTAAATAACATCGTTCAGTAACAGTTTTTTTTATTTTTATAATAACTATCGTGAGACTGATTCATTATTAAATGATGTAACGGTTTACTCACGCGTATTTATCGGGGTAGCCCGACTAGTTTCGGACCCAACCGGAGTCCTTAATCATGAGCAGACGCGTCGGGATCGCGAGTCGAACTGGTTTTTTTATTTTGCAAATTTGGCTGTCTTTAGTCAGTGCCCCGTGTCTGATTTGCACTTGACCAGTTTCTTTTAAGTTAATACCCCTCTTATTGAATTAAAGTAATGGTTTAGTTACTTTACATGTATAGATAAATAGTTTTCTATGTAATAGAAGGACATAGAGGGAAAGGAAAAAATACTTGTGTTCAAAAATAACATCGACTCGTAACTTTACCAAGAAGTTAAATGTAACATATTATCCGCAAATGAACATCAAAATAAACTTGGATGAGTAGAAATATATCTACTTGTACATATATAGATATAGATAAACATACTTTGAAGATACGTTTTTATTTTGTTAAGAAATACATCACAAAGTTTCGGCCTTGCCTCCTCTAAAGCCGAAACTCCTCTTCGTAATAATAAAAATAAAAAGTTTGTGAGTTTATTTCTATTTTTGACAAAATTAATATAGAAATAATGAGGACCAATTGTTATTCATACATGTGTAAAAAGACTTATTGGGATCAATTTAATTGTATCATCAATAACAACTATTTTTGGATCACTTGAAATATACCCTCATTATTTGTACAAAAGAGCCTTAAAAACTTAAATTCACAATAAAACTATGCTTAGATGGTTTGTCTGCCAGAATTTATTTGAATCAATATAGTTATGTGGTCAATAAATAACATTGCTTCTACCATACTTAAGCTCCTCTGTTGGTTGGCGAATAAAGAATTGCCAAGACATAAAGTTTAACCTATAAATAATGAAGACCGAAAGTGCCAAAACGATCATTCACTACGAAAGACGAGTTAAACTATAAATGTACCCCAAATGTCTACAACTATCAATTGGTAGTAAAAGTTACGGTTATATTAAACACTTAAGGGATGAACTTCGTTGCTTCGAATTCAATTAAAAGAACGCCCAAAGGAGTCCTTTAAAAACACGTATTTTTCCAAAGAAACTAACTGCCTCCTCATGTTTTATTAAGAATAACACTCCGTTTATTTGACCTTTTCATTTCTACAAAAAGCAATGTTCATAAACTTTGAAAATCATAGCAAATCCTTCTAACATATTTATGATATCCGACCTCGGAATATTACAATTTTCTCAGCGCAAATTCTTAGGGCATCCCGACTGCAAATAAGGTTCATTTTCGTATACTAACATCACTCAGTATATCCGACGAAACCTACTGAATAGGTAGCATAGCGTGCAAGCAAAAATGACCTTAATGTATCTAACGGTACACTAGCTACGTACAATCTTAGGTAATTTGAAAGGTTTAAAATGTCATAAATAGTTAAGTGGTATTTAGAGCCGTGATTAGTGGTCCAGTGTACCCTTTGAAATTATGTTTTACTGTTAGTATAAACAACTTAAGTAATTTTAGAAATAAATGGATATTCCATTGAGTTTATTGGGCTCTATTTAATTCACTTAAATCTGGGTATTGTTTCTATACCCACTTGACTTAACGCGGTAAAATAGCACACTGGTTAGGTTTAGTCAGTTAAAGTATGATATTACCCGCTTCCTCCCCCAAGGAGGTGGATGTCCAAAAAATAAAGGCAAAGAATTATGACTATCAACTTTTTATCCTACTATATTTTTACTCCTATCTAGTCATGTTCTAGCCTCTAGCAAAATACAGTTAAATATATTAACACCAGAAACAACTATATTTACTAGGTTATAAGGTATTCCTTCGAGAGACATTTAAGCCCTATAAATAAAGACCTAAATAAGGAAGAAAATGCGCGGCCATTTTGTCTCGGAACTTCAAACAAAGTACAAGTATTTTGTTCAATAGTCCATGTTTAACTTATGAATGGGTCTTAACGTCGCAATTATCACGGCGAACAACGCGAGCCCCAAGCACATTTACAAGATGATTTATAATAACAATTTGTAAAACAACAGCGTCCAAGTTGCCTTGAACCAATTTCTCAGTTCAACCAACTTAGATTAATTAAATATATTAATTGGTCGCGTTAATTTGACCTAGGAGGCTTTAGAAATGCTGTCCCATTTTGTGATTGTTCGGTTTCCCTGGCTATTGTGGGATAAAAAGATCTTTTACAAAGCATAAATGTAATTAATTTATGAAATACTAGTGTTGATGTAGTCATATGATAACACCTTATTTTAACATACCTCTGAGTAAATACACTATTGGTGAACACTAGTGCAATTTTTTCTCAGTCTAGAAATTCAACCTCCTTGTTCTCAACCTTCTTTTTACCTTGAATAACACCACCTCAATACAACGTCTGACAAGTTCAACAGCCCACATACTGTCCGATTATAAACATCATGGACTAGCATATCCAATCCGATTTACTGCAAATCCTTACACGGCGACATGTCTGGGGCTGAGAATGTTGAACTTTGAAGAATTATAAAAACAGGGAGGGTTTAGCAATACTACAAGGGCTTGAAACGAAAAATACATACATATTAATCTCACTAAATTCGGACTCCGAATATTGACACTTCAAATAATCCCGGTGTCTTTGTTACTTAAAGATGACGTAACAATAGTGACATTTTCGGAAATCCCAAAAGATAGAGAGGTTTGGAAGAGAAAGGGGGAGGCCCAGCTGTGGGACCTACAAGGCTGTACAAAAAAGAGTACAATTTCAAGTTTCATTCAGTGCAAATCTTTCCCAATGTTTGAAACTATCCATGATTTTAATTTCAAAACAAATGCGAATTAAACTAATGTATTTACCATCGATCGTAGTTATATTAAACTTTCCACAAAATCTATAATTGGCTCCATAGTTCAACGTAGGTTTTAAGCTCGACCCCGCGACCGCCAGTCAACGCCTTAGAAGGGGTCAGGGTCGAACTATCGTGTCTCTAAATAGCAAAAATACCTTACATTTTCGAAGCAAATATTTACAGGTAAGCCTTTTACCGAAGGTAAAAGATATATCCAACATTCTGGAGCTCGATTTGGCGAAAAAGAATTGGCGAATCTTTAACCTAACAATTCTTGTATGTTTAAGCAAAGGAAATGTTTAAAAGTTTGTGTAAAACAAACGTCTAGTAAAAAATATCTATTTTTTGTCAATAAACGAAGATACTTTTGACTTATTTTTTGTGAAAGCCTACTTTCACAATAATTATAATTTTAGCGCAGAAAATATTTGCGAAGAGACTTCACTACGGCGAAACTACAAGAGCAAACCATGTGCTCTTTGAAACACGTTTTAAGAATGGTTAATGTTCATGCGAATGGTGCGCGGGCGTCGGTCAACCGGGGTCAACGACCGGGGGCCGCTCGACAACCTTTGTGGTCGCACTCGCAACGGGTTGCTTAGCTCCGGTTGCCATTGACAGAGACGTCACGAGTCGCTGGTTTAACTCCTTATTGTTAATACAAAAATCATTACTTTAAAACTATTGTTTTAAATTCAGAAAGAGATAGAATTATCCGTCTTTATAGCTACGTCTCTTTCTTTCTTTCGCCACGGAACAACCCAATCGAAACGGATTTGCTTCATTCTTAGAATCGAATGAGGTTTTACTTCGCCGTTACAGTATCTGTTATCCTCGAGTAGAGACTTACTTAACTACTTTTCATGCAAAAAAATCTAATTATCAAACAAAATTAAACTTTAAGCACTTTGTTTTAATATACAAATTGCGGGCGTTGTCGTAATTAAACTTTCTCAAATTGAAATTTTCGTTACTGTAAATTAAGTAGCTTACTCTCATAATACTTTTCACGTTATGTAATTTTTAACGTCCACAAAATAGATTGGGTGTTATCATTGAAATATTTCGTAGCTATAATTACGCAGGCCTGTAATTATCACTTGTATGTATGATGTATGATATTAACGTGTGTTTATGGACACAAATACTATGTCACGGCCATACGCTATAACGTGGACAGATTTTTTAACGTACTGTATACAGTTTTCTTGAATATCGCGTGATATTTCTAGAGTGTGGGCAATTTGTGTTTTTTTCTGTTGTGTTTTAAAGTGGACTTTTCTCTTTGTGAGATCAATTAGATATAGATATGATTGCATAAGATAGAAATGACAGTTTAATAATACAAGTTTTATGCTGTAGGCACAATTGAGTTTTACAAAATAAAGCTCGCGGCTCATGAGACTCATGAGAGCGACAAGTGGATGAAGAGTCTGGATGCCTTTGGCAAGAATTAAAGCTCAAAAATAGGAAAAAAAACCTTATTCCCATGTAGTTTACCTGAACGCATGTTTTGCTTGCTTCACCGGACTAAAATTAAACCAGCACATAAACTTACATCTCCCGCCCACCCAAAAAGGCCTTTAAAAAAGTATGGAATAGATTTTAAATATACTTCGTCTAATGAAAAACCTCAAGAAAACCTTGCCTTTAAAACAAAACCTCGACTTCTCCAAATTACCTGACCTACAAACAACGGTATAATGAAGTAAAACTTCCTCACCCAATCAAACCGCCAAAACCAAACAATAATAGGCCAGATGTACACGGAAGTGGTATTACGGTTCATGTGCTTTCTTCTATCCCCCACTTCCGTTCACTATAACATCAAAGAATCACCATAGTTCTGATAATTCAGTATTTCGGATTTGGGCAGTCCAAAATTTCATTATATCCATCCTTTGAACGAGTATGAGTGGTGATGTGAATAAAAATGACTGGAAGTTCTGTTAATTCCATTATTTGGTCTGCGTGTTCAACCGAGTTTCATAGCAGACCACGAAAAACTCACTGAGCGTTACGGGTCGCAGGTTCAAATTTCGTGAAGGATAGGATTTGTGTGATACTCTGACAGTGATATTCTAAGACTATGTCTTTGAGCTCTGTGACTTGAATGTTTGTGTAACAATGAAGACATTAGGATTAAATTCGTGATTCATATAAGACATTTCTGTCAATAAAATAGTTTGCTTGCATATCGGTAATCATTGCTAAAAGCCCTGTCGATGTATATTAACCCTGTCAGGTACGCTCAATTTGATACTAAATTTTATCAATATTGTATCGAAACGGTTATTTGGGCTGGCAATGCGAAGGAAATCAGTATTTCTGAGAATTTGGATTTGAAATTTCACTGGAAACTGGTAAAGGCAACGTGTGTATTCTAGAAATCGAATTACCGTCACTAATAATGACTGCAGGCAGGCGGCTCGGTATTGATAAATGAAATTGAGGAATCTTATGTATTATGCATTAACCGAACGTACTTTATAAGTGGTATACTTGGCACGATTTCTGGGTCTTGGTGAAGTCTTGATTACTTGGAGAAAAACAAAGGAATGTCTGTAGTTGATCCCTATGAAGTCTAACTTTTGTCCAGATGGTAGAATAGTATGGACAAAGTTTAGAACAAAACAATTAGTCTAGAGATTAAGAAATTGTGATTTCCAGATAAGTAATTTAATGAAATATTCGTTTGTTTCAGGTACACACCCGTATTTTTACATTTTACAATGACGCTTCAAATGTCAATTCGCTTTGAAACCGAGTGCAAAACAAAAATAAGGTAACTCCTTAGTTTCTATACGATTCAGAACTCATTTTGAAATAATATTGACAATCAGCAAGTGGCTTTTGAAATTTTAACGGAGGATTTGAAAAATACGAAACAAACAACTTCGTTTTTTTTTCTGAAAGTTTATTTCCGCCTACTAAATTCGACGTCAATTGGTACTTGTTATTTTATGTCCCGTTGGCCCCGACACGTAAATATTTGATGATAATTAAATTCGAAATGAACGGATGGCTGTAATACATTTACTTAAAATCGATAACCCTTGGCTTTGTTAATAGTTTATCGAGAAATAAAGGTGACAGTAATTTATGAATTATGGTATATACTAAATAGCATCGTTATATTGTATGATAGTTAGGAGTGGATATTCAAATTAATTTTGGAAAAAAATAAAAACCGACTTCAAGACTACACTAACAATATATACAATTGAACTAAAAAGTATAAAATAATATTTTAATTACAAGCCAAAGAACACTAAAGGAAAATCAACGAAATTATTGATACTTATGCATACTATTTACATTTTAAAATCAGTTATTTTTGAGGTCGGTGCCAAATGCGGGCAGACGCGTGAGGGCAGAAGACGCTGATGGTTGTATTTTATGTTTGTATGTATTAGTTTATGTTTCTTTTTTGTGTTATTAATAGATAAATTATTTTATTGTCTTCTTTTCAATTATCGGTTGTTTTTCAATTATTTATGTAATTTCTTTTTGTGTCATTAATATATTGTTTTTGTTTTGGCTGGCACCGACTCCAAAAATAACTGATTTTAAATTGTAAATAGTATGCATAAGTATCAATAATTTCGTTGATTTTCCTTTAGTGTTCTTTGGCTTGTAATTAAAATATTATTTTATACTTTTTAGTTCAATTGTATATATTGTTAGTGTAGTCTTGAAGTCGGTTTTTATTTTTTTCCAAAATTAATTTTATTTTTCACTTTTTAGTGGAAAGTTAGTGATTTTTAGTATGGGTAGGCCTACTAAACGCGCTGCCCAAATGAGAAACTGCCCAGAATTCCCAGTGATATTTGTTCGAAAGCCTCCACCCAGTCTGTTACCATTTGAGAGTGATGTTAATTATGGAGGCCATTTTGAATAACCGAATATCTCATCAGAACAAACATCTAATTATGTTTATTTTAGTTTCAGTATTGCGTTTTTTGTAAAACTTTGTAAGTGACCTTGAACATTTTTTTTTTTTTCGAAATAGTTTTTATAACCTTTGTAGTGAGTACAGGCGTGATAATATGTTGTGTGATGGCGCAAACAATGCTTAGATATGCTATAGCAACAATTGCGGTTAATCTGCTGTTATTTATTGAAGAGTTCCCCCGATTTCTACAAGATCCCATCATCAGATATTGAAATGGTGATAATGGGACCACACGGGAAGCACAAGCTTTCAAATAAAAAAAGAATCATGAAAATCGGTTCACCCAATCGCAAGTTACGAGGTAACAAACATAAAAAAAAAAAAAAAATACAGTCGAATTGAAAACCTCCTCCTTTTTTTGAAGTCGGTTAAGAAAAGAGAGCTTTTTGCTGGTTATCTATAGGATCTATCTCATATTTGAGAAACTCAGACTTTGATTGTTAGATTCGAATCATCACAGCCTTCATGAGGATTTAAAAAAGATTTTTAACTTGATGAAGAAGGAAGCTTATATTTAATGCAACCTAAACTTTACAATTTGCTGTCACTATATTCCGAATTTTATGTTCCATGGCGTCTTACACGAGCATGCAGTTTCCATACTTAACGTCGTCAATATGAAAAACATTATTCTGACCTCATAAACTTTAAATTAAGTTCAAATATCTCAAAGTTCAATAGCCCCATCATGACACCATCTTCTGCCAGATGAAGTCGGATGTAGAGAATATAACAGCGTTCTGCATATTTCTTCCATAACTTGGGTTTTAGTAGCTAACGGTCACATAAACTGTAATATGTGGTTTACGAGATACGTACTGCCGATGGAAACCATTACGGAACCCGAAAGATGAATAATAAAAATTACTGGATCGTTATGTATTTATTATGGCGTTCGTGGTTTATGAGTATGGGAGCTGATAAATTTAACTGTACATACGGTTATCCGTCAGGATAAGCCGAGTTAAACGGATTTATTTCAGCGATTTATTAAAGAATCCTTACAGCATGTAACATTTGGAATCATTCTTATTTGCAGTCATCTGCAGTGCATGCTATAACTTGTCACATTAGTAATTTGTGCGCATTGGAATCGAATTGATATCGTGCTTAAATAAAATGCGTACATAGAATTTTAAGGCCACCTCGACGGCCACAGATTTTTTTTGGATTTCTTCCAAAAATCCAAGGTTACCATAGTATTGGACAATTGATGTGAAACTGTTAATTAGAAAAAAAAATATTAAATGGCGGAATTATTAGCAGTACAATAAAAATGCCCACACAAAATAATAAGATACAATGCACATACCAAAGCAAATAAACAGTATCAAGATAATAACAATTTCCTGAAAAGTAAATGCAAAACTGTTTTCGGGGCTCTAAAATATGATTCATAAAAATTACCGCATTATATAACCAAGGAAGGCTATAAACCAGTATTAAATTCTCAGTTTAAGGGACTAGGGTTGACTGTTACCATAAAGTTCATAAACGCTTTTCTTTAGATTACCTCTTTGTAACGTTCATTAACTTTTGGAAATTATGGTCCGCTTTCAAATTAATTTTCTCCCATTTTCGATTAATTGCAAGATTGGCCAATCTGCTTTTTGGAATTCAAAACGGGGTATTTAGGAATGAATTGGAACAGTTATTTTAACGTTCATTTATAGGTATTTTGTAGATCAAAGTGAGAGCTTACACACTGAGTTTGACTCAGATTCAGAGTTATTTGAGTAAGCTTTAAATAGAAATGTGTGTAGGTGTTTTTAGGTCTGAACTAATTGTAATAATTGGTGGAACTGTTACTTGTTATCGTTCGTTTCTTGTTGTCGATGACTAAGAGGCTTGGAGACTTTAAAGGAAAACTGTATTTTCTATAAGTCACATGCCTTAAGCTTGTCAATTCTATTATATTTGACCAAGTTCATCAGAGTTAATGCTTGCGAAACAATTGTTACGAAAAATCAAAACAAACGTAAATTTCCTTAAAAGCAAGGCGCTCTAAAACAATGGAAAAAGTAAAACAAAAAAATCACCCCATCTGGTTAGAAATTACAGAATTTTTAATTTAATTTTCAGAAAATTGCCATCCAAGTTACTTCATTTTAATGAGTCCTGTGACGAAACAACCAACTTTCAAGGTTTTGTTCGGATTCCTTTAAAAATGTTGGAGTAATAATTATGCAAACGACACAGCGAGTGTTTACAGGAAAAGCAATGTTTTTCACTCAATGTTTTAACTAATTGTTTAGTCAACAAAATGCGGCAACATTCTTCCAACCATCATATCAGCCTGGAATCACCCACTGCTGGGCATTGGCCTCACCTTTTCTTTCTCACCTATTTTATCCACCTTTCAATATATCAGAAAAAATATATACTCGTCTAAAGGATCCCTTTGCTTAGTAAAACAATTTAGTTAGAAACCACCTTGTCCTTTCGTATAAAATGCTGATTTAGAAACATTTGGTTAGTGAAAGTCGAAATAAACACTTTTGGGGGAAACGTAGGTAGCTAAGTAATGAACTGTGCCTTTTTATACTGGACTTTGATACAATTTAGAAAGTAAAAAAATGTATCAATTGTACTACAATATGTTTATAATGGTTCATTTGTATTAACTGTTACCATTCAAAAATAATGGTGAGAAACTGGTAGAGTGCGAGTGACTCGCCACTTTAAGCGTATCTTTCAAATATGATAAATGTTAACAAATAGGCTTCGTGGCAAATAGATTTAAGTGGTATAATAGTCGTGTAGCAGTCCCAATATATTTATGACCGTAACAACCAGTGCTTAACCTCGATCTGTGTGACAGCAGTGCCTCAATAATTAGGTTCAGTTTGTACTCTTTAACCGTAACCCAAAAACATCCTCTCGTTGAACAATGGAACATGAATATCTGTGACTGATCAGTATGTACAAAGACATCTTAATTACTCACATATTTGAAAACAAGTGTTATTTTTGTCAAAATTATCAATTTCAACAATTAACAAGATCGATTCCTCAATACTTTCTCAGCAAAAGATCACCTTAAACTCTACCATAAACTCTTAAAGCAAGAAAACAACACTTGTACAAGCGAGACAACGCAAAAACATCCTCTCGTTGAACAATGGAACATTAATATCTGTGACTGATCAGTATGTATAAAGACATCTTAATTACTCACATATTTGAAAACAAGTGTCATTTTTGTCTAAATTATCAATTTCAACAATTAACAAGATCGATTCCTCAAGACTTTATCAGCAAAAGATCACCATTAAACTCTACCATAAACTCTTAAAGCAAGAAAACAACAGTTGCATAAGCGAGACAACGCACTACACTATGTTGAGCGACGTCCCTTTTCAACTGCAAGTTCATTTTAAGATGGCCGTAGTCTCCCAGAATAGCAATTATGTCGTCGAAATCTCGACTCCGAAGTGTAATTAATTCTCAAATTAGTAAAGGACAGCTTATTGAGTTACTTTCGGATGAGTGTCGTAAACCAATGGATGAGTAAAGTTGTTTAATTTGTTTCATAATTTTATTAAAGACGAGTCTTTAAAGGTTTAGGGTGATTCCGGCCCCGCCATATTTGTCAAATAGAAATTTGTATTAGTAATGAAATATTAATTGATAAAGTTGGCCATTTTGTTATCTTGTTATGGGGGGAGTTTGGTGTTTTGGTTATAAATGAATTGTGGTCTCAGCCGAACAAGTCATCGATTTTATTATTGAAATATGCGGTTATTATTGCTTTATATGCGTTTACGGCTCATAGCTCTGGTTATGTATAGACATCCAGAGAACATTGAAATGGAATAGTAATGGCAAAGATTATTTAATGTGATCTAGCAGTCGCAGTTCTAATCCTAATGAAAATTACATCAGACTTTTCAATAGGAGTGCCTAGACTCACTCCTATCACTGACATAAATAAATACCAAAGCCTTGTGAGTATCGACAATTTAGGGTGTGTTAAAATAAATATACCATAATAATACACTTCGAATTTACTTAATTTACTATCTTCGAAGTGAGACGCAGCTACCTGCTGTGTACTGCCATCTCTCTTCAACGACAATAGTGGGAACAAAGTGTTTAGTATTAGTAAAACGGTGATAACGCACTACGACGGAAAAAGAGGCCTACCATCATCTCTCAAAGTGAGATTGGGGTAGACTCGAAAAGAGAATCAATATATAAGTAATAGAATGAGATTGAAGAGGAGAGAAGACTCCAGAGGCTTTTGCAATTATCGATCCCGATTATCCCGCACTGCTAAGCCGGAACGGCTGGTTTTGGTATTTGTTACTCTTAACTAGTTACAACATTAGTACCACGACATGCCAAGACTAGTAACGATGACACAACACTACCCGCAGATCGGCGTCTCCCGTTCACAAAGGCAACAGTACTTAAAGAGGCAGTAGTTCCATAGTACTTCATCAACAGTTCATAGTACACACACAATACCTAGGTAATCTTACTACACAATGTCTAGCCACAATTCAAGCGAACCAAAGAAACGTTCAACCCCTAAGTGAAATATACTGCTATGTAACACGCAACCCCTTAAATCAACGTCGTTAAGGGTTTTAATTCAATTCAGAAATTAATTAGCTTATTCAAATGATATTAAACTAACATTGATTGTGTCGTAAACTTGTTAAAATGTTGCTGGCAAACATTTGTGGTACATAATATTTTGTTGGATAATATTGGGTACTAGCTTTTGCCCGCGACTTCGTCCGCGTGGTTAGAAGATAAAAGATATGATTTATACCTGGCCTGTTTTTGCCACATTTTCTATTGTATCTTCGCTCCTATTAGTCGCAGCGTAATGGTATATAGACTAAAACCTTACACGATGAATGGTCTATTCATACATAATTTGAACCAGTAGTTCCTGAGATTAGCGCGTTCAAACAAACAAACAAACTCTCCAGCTTTTTATATTAGTATAGATAAGAGGGCGAGTTGGTTTCGTTGTTTCTTCTCAGCGTAGCCATTTATGAATTGTCGACTTTAGCTAGCTTAAAATAAATTATGTGTCAAAGTGATAATTTATCATATGTATTTTCAGAATAAACTACAACTATTAGTATATGTATTTCATTATCTTTGTGCGCTTTAAATATACAATTGTTTCCTCTGTATTTATCGGGATATTATAAAAATTACAACAGAATATAAAAAAAAAATATTTTTGTAGGTACCTACTATTGTAGAGATTAGTTTTTAAGTTATTACACATATGCTTTCATTCTTGTTCGTTTGTGAATATGTAGTGCTATGATCATAAATCTATTCTTATCAATAACAGGAAACTATTTACATTGATACCATCGTTTAAAAGGCTTTTAAAAGCGAATGAAAAGTATTTTATAAAGTTTTCAAGTTGCTTGAACTGTACTATTATAAGTTACACTATTTTTTGGTAACGGCACAAGAAATTCCTAAGAGGGCAACCTATTTTTTCGATAAAAAACTCTACTAAGTTCTAGCTTTTGTTAAAACGCCCATGCTTGACTATATTAATATTATTAGGTACTACAAAAAGACAAATTCGATAAACAAAAACTAAGTATATCTTACCACTTGCAAAAAAAAATTTTTTTTTAATTCTCAAAACATCACTGACTTTTAACCCAAGCACCAAACTGATACCAACGCATAAAAACAAAAAATAAGGTTTAAACATTTCCCCATCACATCAAACTCAAAGTCCCATGATTTGTCATTAATAAGGCATTTACATAAACACGAATAAACAGCTATACATTATGGTTTACGGAAACGTGTCATGGGGTACGTACAAATGAATAATGTTCGTGGTTCATGGTGCAGTGACTTGCAGGTAACCTGTACATAGTACAGTTAATTAACAGTAGTACAAATCTGATTTGTCCTTTAAGAAAACCTAGAATAAAGAAAAAAAGAGAGTTTGCATTTTTATTTCACATCATCCGCTTTATTGAAGACGTGACTATTTTCTTTATCTTTTGTTAAAAAAATTGTTTTGGGTGAATAAATTATTAATATTATTCACGTTTGAAAATATCGACGTGTTACATTGTGCTTAAGTATTCTTAAGATCACAATTTATTTTCGTTTTTTTTTTAGATATGTCAAATGTATACAAATATCAATCATTGAATTTTAGTAAATTCAGCCTATTGAACTGCTCCCAAGTTGCACCGGTTCTCCGCCTTCCGTATCCAATCTTAGATATATATATACCATTTTTAGGTCAACATAATTTATTGCCCCTAAATTATACTTCATACTAGCTGACCCAGTAAACGTTGTTTTGCCGATTTTTTTTTCTAGTTGTATGTATTTTAATGCAAAATTATAAAAAAAATGAATACAAACAATTTCGTCCAAATAATAAAATATTTTTTTTTAGTGTGAGCAACCCTTATTACTTAGGGGTATGAAAAATAGATGTTGTTCTATTCTCAGTAATACCCAATACGTATACAAAATTTTATGAATATCGGTCGAACCGTTTCGGAGGAGTACGGTAACTAACATCGTGACACGGGAATTTTATATATTAGAAGATTAATCTAAACATAATAATAGTTGTCCTACTGTTATCTCTGTACTCTGCGTCGAGCCTTTTGCTAATTCATCCTCATTGTACCAGTCGAATGTTTAGAGATAATTTATTATAGTCACTCTAATACTCATAATCGTCTCTGTATAATGTTGACTAATACACCCACTATCGCTGATGAACTCCGTAAAACATTTTTATAATCAATCAAAATGTACGTGAAGTATTCAGGTAAAGTTTGGAGTGCTTAGGTCTAAGAAGTTTGAGAAAATTAAGCATAATTAATGTCTTATTATATCTTAGTGGTTATGAAAGAACATATTTCTGTTTCATTTATTTATTTGATAGGTTATGTACAAAAAAACTGCTACGGTTCAAAAAAACTACAAAATATTCGCAAAGGTTTTTTTTTACTTAGAACTTTTCTAGAAACTTTTTTGTCCGAATGAGATACAAGATTCATGATAAGAAAATAAGACTACCTTTAAAATCAATAACAAATAAGACAATTTATTAAATAAAGCCTCTCAAATTATCATAACCGAATTGAACTTAAAAACCATTTCACTCTATCAAAAGATGACCTCCAAAGCGATCTAATTTAAAATCTAATGAAAAAAGAATCGTAATAAAACACAAAGAACACACAAGCATAAAGGCATAATGAAATTCATCCCCAAGAGTGTTGCGGGCTATTATTCAGCCGCATACAATATGTAGTGTGGTAACAAACGCTACTGGGACGCAAACGGACGGACACTGGAAGTGGCACACACTTTGAACTAGATTTAGAATTAAATTATAGGTATATGTTGAAAGTAATGTTAAAAACTCATTTAAATAACGGTATTTCAAAAAATAAGTATTGCTTTCAGGTGTACGTTCACTTATGGAAAAATAAATAAAAAACATGTTTCAAAATAGTGTTTGCGGCTTCTGCAGGGTTTTTGGCTTGTGACAAATCTTTGTACGCATAGAATAAAATATTGAAACTAAATTCCCTAAAACTACTTCAAGATAGTTGAGTATATCAAAAATGAGCTTTCCCAGAAAATAAAATTACATTTCCTGAAGTCACCTAAATAAAGTTACGATTTTAAATATAGGCTTTTTTTTAGTAAAAAGCAATTAAAACACAACACATAATTTCGAGTCACAAGGAGTACCTTCTTTTTGCTAAACACAATTTTTCTTCTTTCTTTGATTTTAAACGTTTTAAGGGCGCTTCCAGTCTTACTCACACCCTGGCCTCCTTTGCGATTTGTATAGAAATAATTCCTTCGCCATACAAACGCCATACATCTCTTCAGGTATATCCCCTCACCGTTTTATGAACAATTACACCGCCTCCCAGTCGTGAATACGCGAAATTTGTTCGTTGATAACGTTGCTTTGTTGTCGTCTAAATAATCTCAACGTATATTCTGATTTACCTAAACTTGGTGTTATCCTAGTGAAACTTCACAAGCCACCAATCGTAATCTAACTAGATTACGAGTTATACACGATAAATTATTTGTTGCACAAATTCCCACTCTCATGTATTTCACACCACGTTATTACCTTCGATTAATGGTTGAAAATAATAGAAAAAAAAATCTGTTTGGGTAGAAAAAAAGTCCAAGTTTGTATTTTATTGAAATAATAATAACAGCTTCCCCTCTAAGCTTCTCTTGTCGCTGGAGGTTTCAAGTCACAGGAACAAGAACAAGCATTCGTGGATCACACTAATGCTTGTTCCATGCAGAACCCATTATACGTCGCTTATAGTGGATTCGTCGTAGTGACCCACCCAACTCGGTTAACCGTGCAGCCAAATTCCCACACTCTTGTCCTTTATCTCGTTTTCAAAGTATTAAATTAATACGATTTCTAATAACTGTCGTTAAAATTAGATGAAAGAAGGTTTATCGAAAAGAAAAGGCTATTCCAAGTACTTACCAAAGTAGGGATGAAACATCGTAATAAACTTGAGTGTTGAAAATCAAACAAAACCTAATATGGCAGATATCTTTTAAGTTTACAATAAACCCTCGGAGAGTCAGACGGTGACAACACTTCCATTAAATAAGAGGCAAATAAAGAAACCCATTTGCACTGAAGTAGTAATTCCTGGGAGTCTACCATGTTTTAAAGTTACAATTTTGCAGTTGAGGAAGCGATATAGCGCTCTACGTTATATATCGTGCTGTCCTGCTCATACAACTGCAACTTTTTTCGGAGTCGTTGGTAGGCCCCCCGGTTACTTTATAGCATCCATTTCTGCGAAGACCACAGAACAATGGCGGTATTTTCTTAAAACAAAGACTAACTTAGCTCACAATGTCGCTCTGTTATTGTGAGAACAGGTTTTAAAAAACGAGTTATAGCATTGTCCTTGTACATTTCTTCCTAATATACAGATTTCTTGGTATATCTCTGGCGAATATTTTCCTTCCTATTTTTTCGACGTTTCAGAAAATGAATAAGTTACAAAATTTTTAGAGTTATTTAAAATAGCTGATAACGAACTCCTTAAGACTTTCCCATTAAAAAATAACACTTACAGAAAGATCACAGATACTCCAACTGACATAAGAGATGTATTTCCATGACAAGAACCGGCGTTCCCTTATCAAAAACTAATAGTCTAACTTCACTACACTGCAAGTGATTTTGGCCTTTGTAAACGGTTTGCCGGTGACCTATATCAGATAAGTTTGATGTACCCTGGCTATGTGTGCTTCAAAGTTTTGCGTGAACTTAACTTGGGGAGGCTTATCGTAACACTTCAACGTAATTTATGTCAGATTGTATGTTTTCAGTTTTTAGGGATTCGTGGTTTAAAGTTGAACTGGTTTTTAATTTGATTGGTAGATCTAGACATAAAGAGGTGAATCCCAGGATGTGATTATGTTAATTAAAAACTTTAGAGGCTAGATTCGGAGATGTTTTTATTGTGCTCAGTTTCAAAGTTAATTAAAGAGGTTTAACAATTCGTGTGTAAGTCACTTAAATTCTAGTGTCTAGTCTAGTAAGATAAACTAAATAAATCAAAATACTTAGTTAGTTGTAGAACCACCTATCTTAATATCGCTTTTTTTGGGTCTCTAATTGAACTATAATCTTATTCGGCTTATAAAGAGAAACTCAATGAATAATCTAAAAAAAAAATTTTTTTTGCTCCACCCAAGAATCAAACCTCAACGCAGCTGTTCAAAATAGACCAATGGTTAATCATGCTTATAATAAGGTACGGGATACGGAACGAGAGAATCACCGCGGCCGAAACCCACCAAGATTTTTTTACTTTTTTCACTCTACAAGATTTTTTTCATCTGTGCGTTTTTGTTACAGATTCTCGCTTATCTTGCTAAACGTATTAATGCGGTCTTTGAGTTATGTTATTTATTGTCTTTTTGTAGCTTAGCTTGGTTTTTACTCCGTACAACTTTTTTCAACATAACAGTACTTTAACATTCGACATGAGCGATAAATTATGTAACATTCAACGTTTTTCAGAGATTTATGTGAGAGGCGAGTAAGTTGAACCGTATTTTATTTTCGATCTCTTTATTTTTTTTAAATTTGGTTACACATAGATATATTTATGCGAAAATCTAGGCTATATTTTTTTTTGAAAATTTGCGTTAAGCACGTTAAAACTGTGTGTAATTTTCCTGTTTGGTTTTGTTCATGAGACTAGAGGATTTATCATATTTGACTGTATCACAGTCGTGGACGCACCGGTTATTATCTGGTAAAGACGCTTTAAGAAAAAGGTGTATGTAAAGTATCTGTCACTTCTTCCAAAGGCAAATTCTGGAGGAGTTACCTGCTCTGGACAGTGATAGATGAACAAAAATCAACTTTAAGTCCTTGACATAAAGACTATCAACATAAACCTCGTCGAAGCCACTTTCCACTTTACCAGCAATATCCTTAAAATTCATTTTAAATTACAAAATTTGCTCGAACGTTCGTTAACAACTTAGACGATAAAAAAGAACCTGAACATTATTTAACTTAAAATGAAACTTTCTAGTTTAAAATGGGTTATTAAAATGTTAACAGCGATAAGGACTTAATCGTCAACTGGCGAGCGCGAAACTCGCGAGCGCGCGCGAGTTGGCACTTTTCGATTTTACCTACTTTTTTTGTCGTCAACTCGCGCGTCTATGTAAAGTACAGTCAAATAAAAAGAGATTGAAAACAAAAACTATTAATAATTATTTATTGACCGCGTTAGCTGATTCTGTGAAGTACTGACTTAGATTACGATTTAGAGGGTCGAAATGAGAAGGCCTGGGGAACGCATCCAATGACACATACTATCTCGTCTAACGCGCATGCGCACAACAGTATAGCTGTCATAGCGCTATCTCTTTCTAATTCATTTTGCAAACTGAGTGCCTACTCCTTATGCACTTAGTTACAAACGATGTACCTGTCACGTCTAACATGGCGGAAGTGATGTGTGTGTGTGACAGGGACGGGTACATCGTTTAGCCGTTCGAAGTTCATCAGGAGTAAGCACCCTAGTTATTATTTTAGTGACGTTAGTGTTACGTAAGCTAAGCTGACGTTTACAGTGCACTTACGGAGTATTAGTAGGTCGTCAGTAATAACTTAGCCAATTGATGAATCTACTTATATAGTGTTTAGCGTTTTTTGTAAAAATCATTTACAACCATATCTGATCTGTGATTTTATAGTTTCTAAGACTCTTTCTATGGTTCCTAAGATTGATTTTATTAGTGAGCAATAATAAGTCAGTTTGTTGTCAATTACTATGTTTAGCTTTACTATTTTATACTTACCAATATTCAGTACGGTTTAAATTATTTATATTATGAGATTTATCGAAAATCTCCTCACATATAATTTTGTATACGAGTATGTGAGGGGAGTGTTTTCGTTGTTTCTATTTTATTTACTTAGTTTTTACAATTTAAATACTAGATAATAAGATAATAAGCCAAATTCTCAAATCAATGTGATATTGTTGATAATTAGTAAGGGAAATACTACTAATAATTTATATTTTGTCCTGTTGATTTATAATAAACTGATTTCAAAACGATGTATATTTTGTTTTATTTTAAAAATCAAATTTCATAAAGTTTCTTATACATGTATAGTAGGTAAGTACCTAACTAAATTAAATTTGTTATAACGTTTTTGTAGCTGACTATACATTAAAACATCAAATTATATAGACGCGCGAGTTGACGACAAAAAAAGTAGGCAAAATCGAAAAGTGCCAACTCGCGCGCGCTCGCGAGATTCGCGCTCGCCAGTTGACGATTAAGTCGCGATAAGTACTAATGAGCGTTAGTAATTACAACCATCGATCAGAAAATATCAAGATAGAAACTATGAATCAACGTAATTAATTATTCTTGATCAAAGAGGACATAGTATTATGTGGGCACTTTACTTAAACACGTTTGTTTCATGAGTTATTTTGAAGAATGACGAATTTACGTACATAATCAATAGGTTAGATCCACGCGTTTTGTGAATCGCCGGACGTGAATTTATTTCCTCGTAGAATCGACAAAATATTCATGGTAT